>NC_046329.1:9950137-10057465 GCF_009819535.1 Lacerta agilis
GTGGACTCTAAATATCATTTTCCGTTGAATAATTCTTAGTCTTAAATCCACAGAGGCTATTTCTGTTGATTTTATACATGACTCCCATATATCATTTGTTATCTGTACCCCTAACTCCTCACTCCATTTTTGTGTATCATATTTCCTCCTGTTGGGTAGGGCTTTATATAGTGCAAGTGTAGAGTTTTTTGTTGTTGTTGCAGAGATTAAATCTTGGAGCAGCATGGGTGTTTCCCATCGTTCTCCGTTTCCTCCCTCTCCTCCTTTCGCTCTCAATATCTTCTTCCGAACCAGCCCCTGCTAATGCGACAGGAGCCAATTGCTCCTAATAAACTGCCGCAGTAACGCAACCTGGCAGCGGAGAGTCTGCAAGGATGCCAGAGGGAACCTGGAGGAACCGAGTGACAGCTCAATTTGTACCTGGTGGGAGGAGGAGGAGGAGGAGAGAGCAGTGCCGTCAAGTATCCCGTTTTCCCTGGGATTCTCCCTTATTTCAAGCAGTTTCCCGCTGCTCTCCCTTATTTTTTCATTTCCCTTAAATTTCCCGTTTTTAATGGAAGCAGCTCCTCCCCTGCTGGCCAGGGACTGGGTGGGAAGACCTCGCCTACTTGGAGAGAAAAGCCTCAGCCCTCAAAGCAAGTGGGAGCCGTTTCCCGTGCTTATAGGGGGGTGTATTCCTCCCCCTGCATCAGCCCCTGTCCGTTGCCGCCGAGCTTACATTGCTGCTCCGCCCACTTTCGCTTCTGGCTCCGCCCACCACTGACATGTGACTGTCCCCGGGATAGGTGAGACTGCTGATCCCTTATTTTCAAAAATCCGAAACTTGACAGCTATGGGAGAGAGGCAAGAGGAAGGGTAGATGGAGACGCAGAGGGGGGGGAACAGGCTCTCTAAACGGAAATAAGTTGGGAAGAACCGCTAGGAATAACAGTCGCGCATTTTCAGGGACAGATCACAGACCCCCCACCCCACCCCTAATACAGCGGTACCTCGGGTTAAGAACTTAATTTGTTCCAGAGGTCTGTTCTTAACCTGAAACTGTTCTTTGTGGGGATGTTTAGGGATGCAGGGGAGGATATATTGTTTAAGATATCTTATTCCAACTTGTGTTAACAAGTCCCAGAACTTAGCAAGTTTTGCATTCCCCTTTTTAAACACACACAGCGGAAAGCTTGCTCAGGTTCGGTAGAACCTCTATGATAATACTGTCCTGGTATTTCCCCCTTTAATTCCTCACAAAATAAGACACGACACAGTCTTCTATAAAAGCATATAGAGAGTTTACTTACAAGATATCATCTGTTCACAATCGGATCCCAGAAGGCAGACTTTTAGCTTAAAAAATAATATACATGTGGAGACTATCTCCATATGGGAGAAAGCCCCTTTGTCCTCTCTTGGCTGGAGAGCATCTTTGCCCTAACTAAATGTTTCTCTATCGAGCAGGCGATCCAAAACAGGAAGATGGTGGTCAGCCTGTGGTTTTGTTTACCTGCCCAGGTGAGGCCACATCCATCTCCAGTTACACAGAGGAAGTTTGTCTCAGCCCAGGAGAACAGGAAATTCTGGCTGGAGGACTGAGACAACCTTCATGTCCACTCTAGCGATATTGTACTTGACTGCTCTCGTGTTTCGCATCCCACATGCTTAACCTGAGGAACCAATTTAGCTAATGGGGCCTCCCGCTGCCGCCACGCGATTTCTGTTCTCATCCTGAAGCAAAGTTCTTAACCCGAGGTACTATTACTGGGTTAGCGGAGTCTGTAACTTGAAGTGTCTGTAGCCTGAAGCGTCTATAACCCGAGGTACCACTGTATTAAAAAAAACATAGTACGGGTAATCAACTAGGTTTTACTCACAGAATCATAGAATTGTACAGCTATAATAATTATTATTACTATTTATACCCTGCCCATCTGCCTGGGTTTCCCCAGCCACTCTGGGCAGCTCCCAACAGAATAATAATAATAATAATAATAATAATAATAATAATAATAATAAAGCAGCTCCCCCACAACAAACACTCTGTGAGATGAGTGGGGCTGAGAGACTTCAGAGAAGTGTGACTAACCTAATGTCACCCAGCAGCTGCATGTGGAGGAGTGGAGACACGAACCCGGTTCCCCAGATTACGAGTCTACCGCTCTTAACCACTACACCACACTGTGCTTCAGGATGGATTGTGCAGTGCTTGGGAACTGGGAAACTTCCTGGCATCGCCCTTTAAAAAATGACACACACACACACACCCCAATCTGCAGCTGTTTGTGCTGGCAAAGAACCCATAAATCACTGGAAGGAGCTGATAGATTTCCAATCAAATTTCTCTTCCCACAAGCTACCTCGCTGCAGCAGCTGCAGGACTCCTTCCCCCCCCTCCAAAATCGTTTCCCCCAACCCCCCCAACCCCCTGACCACCAACTGCCATCCCAACTTCTCTGGACACTCTGGTGGGTGGAGAAAGGGGGGGGACGATGACGGAGAACCCAGGATGGGCCATTGATTCCCCTGAACCTGTTGATTTGTATTGAAACCCCCAGAAGTAGATTTAAGAACAAAACAGGTTGGGGCCAGAATGCCTGGATGACAATATGACTCACTCCTGGTCATAGCTGTCAACTTTTCCCTTTGCTTGCGAGGAATCCTATTTGGAATAAGGGAATTTTCCTTTAAAAAAGGGAAAAGTTGAAATCTGTGCTCCTGGTTCTCGTTCGGCTGTGCAGACTGCCTTTAAAATCTTGGGCAATCTACACCTCTGCAATTTGTTTTACACACACACACACAAAACATGCTCCTTGTAATGGCTTTGTTATTGTTCGTATGTAGTGCGGTTTTTTGCAGGAAAAAAGAGGTGCCGGATCTCACCACGAACCCTTAAAAGACCTACATTGGCTCCCAGTACTTTTCCGAGCACAATTCAAAATGTTGGTGCTGACCTTGAAAGCCCTAAACGGCCTCGGCCCTTTATCCCCGAAGGAGCGTCTCCGCCCCGGACACCGGGGTCCATCTCCCGAGGGCCTTCTGGCAGTTCCCTCCCTGCGAGAAGCGAGGTTACAGGGAACCAGGCAGGGGGCCTTCTCGGTGGTGGCATCCTCCCATCAGATGTCAAGGAGATAAACAACTATCTGACTTTTAGAAGGCATCTGAAGGCAGCCCTGTTTAGGGAAGTTTTTAATGTTCGATGTTTTACCGTGTTTTTAATATTCTGTTGGGAGCCGCCCAGAGTGGCTGGGGAAACCCAGCCAGATGGGTGGGGTATAAATAGTGTTGTTGTTGTTGTTGTTGTTGTTGTTGTTGTTGTTGTTGTTGTTGTTGTCTTATAATGGCAGTGATGCCCACCTGAGAGCTGCCGGAACTGAGTTTTGGCAAGTTGCTGCTGCGGGGGGGCGGGGGAGAGCTGGTTGTGTGTTGGTTTGCACATATATTTATGATAAATCATTTTTTAAAAAATGAGAGAGAGAGAAGGCTGCAGAACATAGGAGCCAACTCTGGCCCCACAATAAAATATATGATGGGGGGCAGGCCCCCACAAAGTTGATGGGCATTCACACAGTGTGTGTGCCCTGTGACATGTGATCAGTTATGTGGGGCAGGGCTTACCGGGGGGGGCACAATATTTTATTCAAGTTGGCACCCCTGCTGCGGAAGAGCGGAAAGGGTGTCAGAAACACACACACACACACAGAGAGAGAGAGAGAGAGAGAGAGAGAGAGAGAGAGAGAGAGAGAGAGAAAGTTTCAGAAGAAAGAAGAGGAGTGTCAGAAAGAGAGAGGGAGAGAGACAGAGGGACAGGGAGCTGCAGAAGAGAGAAAATGGTGTCAGAAACACACACACACACACACACACACACACAGAGAGAGAAAATAATAATAATAATAATAATAATAATAATAATAATAATACCCCATCTGGCTGCGCTTCCCCAGCCACTCTGGGCGGCTTCCAACAAAATATTAAAATACAATAATCCATCAAACATTAAAAACTGCCCTAAACAGGGCTGCCTTCGGATGTCTTCTAAAAGTCAGATAGTTGTTTATTTCCTTGACATCTGATGGGAGGGCGCCACCACCAAGAAGGCCCTCTGCCTGGTTCCCTGTAACCTCGCTTCTCTCAGGGAAGGGAACCGCCAGAAGGCCCTCAGAGTTGGACCTCAGTGTCCAGGCAGAATGATGGGGGGTGGAGACGCTCCTTCAGGGATACAGGGCCGTTTAGCGCCAATCCCCCCCCCGCAACCCATCGCTCCAGCCAGGCCCTACCATACCAAAGGCCTTGACCCCAGCGAGCGCTCCCACATCTTCTTCTGCCTTTCCACTGCGAAGCCATATTTGTGTCAATCCTCTCCCAGGCTGGTGCTTGAGGTTTCTGGCTCTCTCTCCCTCCCTCTGCCCATTAGCCGTAATATCTGTTAAATATTTCGACAGCTTAACAGGGGAATTGATTGCTTGTTACTCCAAGTCTGGGTTTTTTTTTTGATGGGGCTGGAGAGATGTCAGCAGCGCCGCTGGGCCAGTTGCCAGCGGCACCTGAGACGGGGAGATCGGAATCTCTCTCTCTCTGGGATGCTGTTCCAAGCCTTGCCTACTCAAGAGGCTCAAAGCAGATTTCCCAGGGATTTCTCTGTCCTCTCCCATCTCCCACCAAGAAAGGAGCCAAGCTTCATGGATTATTGCCATCACAGTAAGGGTGATGAATGGATGCTCATTGTTCCATCCTATTGGTGTTCTCTGGATTGAATCATAGAATTGTAGGGGGTTGGAAGGGATCCCGGGGGTCATCTAGCCCAACCCCCTGCAGGAATCTCAGCTGAAGCATCGATGGCAGATGGCTGTCCAACCTCTGCTTCAAAACCTCAGAGGAAGGAGAGTCGGCCACCTTCCATCCCACGGTCGAACAGCTCTGGCTGTCAGAAAGTTCTTCCTGATGTTGAGTCGGGATTTCCTTCTTCGTCACTTGAAGCCACGTGTTCGAGTCCTACCCTGGGGAGCAGGAAAACACAAGCTTGCTCCATCATCTGTGTGGCGGCCCTTCAGATATTTGGAAATGGCTCTCCTGTCTCCTCTCAGCCTCCTCTTTTCCAGGCTAAACATACCCAGCTTACACAAACTTAGTTGGTCTCTAAGACGCGGGTGGCGCTGTGGGTTAAACCACAGAGCCTAGGGCTTGCCGAATCAGAAGGTCGGCGGTTCGAATCCCCGCAATGACGGGGTGAGCTCCTGTTGCTCGGTCCCTGCTCCTGCCAACCTAGCAGTCCAAAAGCACGTCAAGGTGCAAGTAGATAAATAGGTACCGCTCCGGCGGGAAGGTAAACGGCGTTTCCGTGCGCTGCTCTGGTTCGCCAGAAGCGGCTTAGTCCTGCTGGCCACATGACCCGGAAGCTGGACGCCGGCTCCCTGTTATGTACTGAGTTGAATAGGATCCAAACTGCAGCAGGCTGATTGGTCCTAGAACAATAGGATTGAGATTGCAGCAGTCTGATTGGTCCCAGAACAATAGGATTGAGATTGCAGCAGTCTGACTGGTCCCAGAACAATAGGATTGAGATTGCAGCTGTCTGACTGGTCCCAGAACAATAGGATTGAGATTGCAGCAGTCTGACTGGTCCCAGAACAATAGGATTGAGATTGCAGCAGTCTGACTGGTCCCAGAACAATAGGATTGAGATTGCAGCTGTCTGATTGGTCTGCAGGAGCCACCCAATCCAGCTCCAGGTGGAAGTGAATCCGCATTCCGATTGGCATACAGGAGTATCCCGGAATTAGCCAATCACGTGGGGCCCATTGTGTAAATAGTGTATATAAAGCAAACATTTTGGGGGAACTGCATTCCTCACTACTATGAGCTGAATAAAGAGCATGAAAATCACACTGGACTCCGAGTATCTTTCACTCCCTTAGCCAGTAAAGCGAGATGAGCGCTGCAACCCCAGAGTCGTCTGCGACTGGACCAAATGGTCAGGGGTCCCTTTACCTTTACCTTTAAGGTGCTACTGGACAATTTTTTAAAAAAATTTAATGTATTACGACTGTGTCAAACCAACACGGCTACCTACCTGAATCTATACCCAACTTCTTAAACCATTCCTCACAAGTCATGGCTTCTAGACCCTTGATCATCCTAGTTGCCCTCCTCTGCTCACGTTCCAGCGTGTCAACATCCCAGACAACCCTCTCCTCCATTGAATTTCTCTGATCCTCTTTTGAAGGATTCCCTGTATCGGGAAGTTTATAAACATTTGACAGAGGGCCTTCTTGGTGGTGGCGCCCACCCTGTGGAATGCCCTCCCATCATATGCCAAGGAAATAAACAACTATCTGACTTTTGGAAGACATCAGAAGTTGTTGTTGTTGTTGTTGGCGAACCAGAGCTGCGCATCGAACTGCTAGGTGGGCAGGAGCAGGGACCGAACAACGGGAGCTCACCCCGTCATTGCGGGGATTCAAATCTCCGACTTTCTGATCGGCAAACCCTTGGCTCTGTGGTTTAGACCACAGCGCCACCTGCGTCACCCCCTCTCCTCTAGAAATATTATAATTACTTAGGCAAATCCAAGATGAGTTCAGCTGCCACACACATTAGTTCAAAGTATAAGTTCTACAGTAAAAACCATGCCAGGAAAGGAGAAGCCTTCAACAGTCATGGACCCTTAATCTGAGATTCCTGCATTGCAGGGGGTTGGACTACAGGACCTTTGAGGGTCCCTCCGAAGCCTACAGTTCTACCATTCTGTTTCTTAACGATCAAGTAAACACCAACGTACAGAATCAAATATACCCGGATGCAGCTGGCAACCTCCTTGCCTCCAGTTACGCTGACATATTTCCAAGCCTCGGCCTTGGAATGCACTTGGTGGGGGTTGGGGGGGGGGTTGGAGCATGAGAATAATCGTAAAAATAAAAAAAACAGCCACATCGATTGGCGCTTCTAATGAATAGCTTTGGCTTAGGGTGTTTCTAGCAGGAGAGCCGGGCCATGCGCAGATTTATGGGGAAGCCCCGACCGTCTGGGGTAGCAGCGCCAGGAGGGAATGTTCCCCCATCAATCTCGCCATTGGGGTTGGGAGCCAGGAACCCGAGAATTTCGCCCGGCTGGCCAGGAGCTTGTTAGAAGCATCAAATATGCTTGTTAAGAGGCGTGAAAGGCAAGCGACGGGGATGGTTTTGCCAATCCTGTGTCAAGTTTATTGTTCCTGGACTCCTGGCGGACACCGGCAGCTGCAATTGCCCTCTTTTCTAGCTCAGGGTGGCAGCTTCACATACCCACTGATATTTCTCTGATGAAAATGTTGTTGTTGTTCAGTCGTTCAGTCGTGTCCATCTCTTCGTGACCCCATGGACCAGAGCACGCCAGGCACGCCTATCCTTCACTGCCTCTCGCAGTTTGGCCAAACTCATGTTAGTAGCTTTGAGAACACTGTCCAACCATCTCGTCCTCTGTCGTCCCCTTCTCCTTGTGCCCTCCATCTTTCCCAACATCAGGGTCTTTTCCAGGGAGTCTTCTCTTCTCATGAGGTGGCCAAAGTACTGGAGCCTCAACTTCAGGATCTGTCCTTCCAATGAGCACTCAGGGCCGATTTCCTTGAGAATGGATAGGTTTGATCTTCTTGCAGTCCATGGGACTCTCAAGAGTCTCCTCCAGCACCATAATTCAAAATAGGGATGAAAATAGGGACGTCCTATTACACAATAACGATGATGATAATGATGTTAGCTGTATTTATTCCCCTCCCATCCGACTGCTTTGCCCCAGCCACTCTAGGCGGCTTCCAACATATATAGAAACCTAATAAAACATTAAACCTTCTAAAGGTTGTATAGTTTACTTATCTCCTTGGCTCAGGGATCACATAACTCCAGACCACGGATAAGCAAACTAAGGCTGGATCCGGCCCAATCGCCTTCTCAATCCGGCCCACGGACGGTCCGGGAATCAGTGTGTTTTTACATGAGTAGAATGTGTGCTTTTATTTAAAAGGCATCTCCGGGTTATTTGTGGGGCATAGGAATTCGTTCATTCTCCCCCCCCCCCAGAAATATAGTCCGGCCCCCTACAAGGTCTGAGGTACAGTGGACCGGCCCCCTGCTGAAAAAGTTTGCTGACCCCTGTGGTCCAGACCCTCCAACATTTCTCCCATGAAAATAGGGATGTCCTATTCAAGCCCCAGCCAACTTGCCCATCTCATTGCTTACACTTAGCTCCAGATCATTTATGAACAAGTTAAAAAGCACGTCCCAATACGGATCCTTGGGGGTGGGCCCTCCATTTTCTACACCTCTCCATTGAGAAAACTCTCCATTTATTCCTCCTCTCTTGCTTCCTGGTACTTCACCAATCCCTGCTCCACAAGAGGACCTCTTCCCCTAATTCCTTGACTGGTCCAATTCCTTAACCTCTTCTGCACACAAAGCAGGTGCTGTATCTTCTCCCGAGTGGAATTTTAAAAGAAAGAAAGAAAGAAAGAAAGAAAGAAAGAAAGAAAGAAAGAAAGAAAGAAAGAAAGAAAGAAGGAAGGAAGGAAGGAAGGAAGGAAGGAAGGAAGGAAGGAAGGAAGGAAGGAAAGAGAAGGGAGGAAGGAAGGAAGGAAGGAAGGAAGGAAGGAAGGAAGGAAGGAAGGAAGGAAGGAAGGAAGGAAGGAATGCTTTGATGGTGTTTTCTGCTTGGCAGGGGGTTGGACTGGATGGCCCTTGTGGTCTCTTCCAACTCTATGATTCTATGAAGGAAGGAAGGAAGGAAGGAAGGAAGGAAGGAAGGAAGGAAGGAAGGAAGGAAGGAAGGAAGGAAGGAAGGAAGGTGCAGTCCTGAACCCGCTGACTTGCAAAAGGCCTGCATCAAAATCAATAGGACTTCGGAGAAAATACGCTGCAGATGGGAGCATTAAATGTGAAATGTCCTATTATTTATTTCTCCTCCAGAAATCAAACATGGGGTACAAATCTTCACCCGCCCACAGGGAATGCAGGTTCCTCTGCCTTTGCCCGACCCCCCAGATATATTTTTTTGCCACCAGAACAAAGATTGAAGGCACTGGAGACTGCAAGATTGGGGAAGGGACAATACTGAACGCACAACCCAAGCCGGGAAAGATTCCTGTAAGTTAGATAGGTAGGTAGGTAGTAGGTAGGTAGCCGTGTTGGTCTGCCATAGTCGAAACAAAAAAAAAATTCCTTCCAGTAGCACCTTAGAGACCAACTAAGTTTGTTATTGGTATGAGTTTTTGTGTGCATGCACACTTCTTCAGATAGATAGATAGATAGATAGATAGATAGATAGATAGATAGATAGACAGACAGACAGACAGACAGACAGACAGACAGACAGATGATAGGTGATAGATAGATAGATAGATAGATAGATAGATAGATAGATAGATAGATAGATAGATAGATAGATGAGGAGGAGGAAGAGGAGGTGGAGGAGGAGGAGGAGGAGGAGGAGGAGGAGAAGAAGAAGAAGAAGAAGAAGAAGAAGAAGAAGAAGAAGAAGAAGAAGAAGAAGAGGAAGAAGAGTTTAGATTTGATATCCCACTTTATCTCTACCCGAAGGAGTCTCAAAGCGGCTCACATTCTCCTTTCCCTTCCTCCCCCACAACAAACACTCTGTGAGGTGAGTGGGGCTGAGAGACTTCAGAGAAATGTAACTAGCCCAAGGTCACCCAGCAGCTGCATGTGGAGGAGAGGAGACGTGAACCCGGTTCACCAGATTAGGAGTCTACCGCTCTTAACCACTGCACCACACTGGCTCCGGGGCAGCTCATCTCCATCATGTCTGGACCCAGAGTTAGAGAGCTGGCCCCATCAAGCACATCGTCACACGCCCAACCTCTAACATCATCCTAGGCGAGACACGTCTCGTTTTGGGCTTTATGATAGATATAATTTAAAGATCCGAGAGGTGTTAAAACCCATCAGTCACTCCCAGGCTGAGCTTAAATCTTCTTCCAGATGATCTATATCGCTTGAGGTATTAACGAGTTTTCCAATTTCCATTCAATCAGCAGATCTCGCCCGTCTCCTGGCACACAGGCCCATGTTGGGTCATTAATAACTGCGGTGGAAATCAGTACCCAAGGCAAAGACTCTCCCCAGCTAGCACACTTGCATTTATCTATCCCATCCTATTTACGACGCAATTTCAACATACATTACAACCTGAAGGACCAGGTGTGCAGCCTGGGAGCCATTTTGGACTCACCGCTGTACATGGAGGTGCAGGTCAATTGTGTGTCCAGGGCGGCTGTCTACCAGCTCCATCTGGTACGCAGGATGAGACCCTCCCTGCCCGCAGAATGTCTCGCCAGAATGGTGCATGCTCTGGTTATCTCCCGCTTGGACTACTGCCATGCGCTCTCCGTGGGGCTCCCTTTGGAGGTGACCCGGAAACTGCAACTAATCCAGAATGCGGCAGCTAGTCTGGGGACTGGGAGCGGCCGCCCAGACCATATAACACCGGTCCTGAAAGACCTCCATTGGCTCCCAGCACATTTCCGAGCACAATTCAAAGGATTGGTGCTGACCTTGAAAGCCCAAAACGGCCCAGTATACCTTAAGGAACGTCTCCACCCCCATCGTTCAGCCCGGACACTGGGGTCCATCTCCCAAGGGCCTTCTGGCGGTTCCCTCCCTGCGAGAAGCGAGGTTACAGGGAACCAGGCAGAGGGCCTTCTCGGTGGTGGCGCCCTCCCATCAGATGTCAAGGAAATAAACAACTATCTGACTTTTAGACAACATCTGAAGGCAGCCCTGTTTAGGGAAGTTTTTTTTCATGTTTGATGTTTTATCGTGCTTTTAATATTCTGTTGAGAGCCGCCCAGTGTGGGTGGACAAAACCAGCAGATGGGCGGGGTATAAATATATTATTATTATTATTATTATTATTATTATTATTATTATTATGCAGGTGGCGCTGTGGATTAAACCACAGAGCCTCGGGTTTGCCGATCAGAAGGTCGGCGGTTCGAATCCCCGCAGTGACAGGGTGAGCTCCCGTTGCTCGGTCCCTGCTCCTGCCCACCTAACAGTTCAAAAGCACGTCAAAGTGCAAGTAGATAAATAGGTACCACTCCGGCGGGAAGGTAAACGGCGTTTCGGTGCGCTGCTCTGGTTCGCCAGAAGCGGCTTAGTCCTGCTGGCCACATGACCCGGAAGCTGTACGGCGGCTCCCTCGGCCAGTAAAGCGAGATGAGCGCCACAACCCCAGAGTCGTCCGCGACTGGACCTAACGGTCAGGGGTCAGGCACTCCACTTGTCACATTTTTCCAGGATGACAAGGAACCAGTAAGGGAGCACATTTTGGGTTTCATCTGTCAACCAGCTCTAAATCCACCAAACGGTTACCTCCTCCAGACCACGCTTTACCAGCTTTTCCACAAGGATGTCATTGGGGACAGAGGGGACTTTGTCAAAAAGCCTTGCTGAAATCAAGATACAGTACATCTGCAGCATTCCCCTGATCCACCAATCTTGTAACTCTATTGAGAAACCCGTGCTGGGTCTGAGTAATCACAGCATCCTCTTCTAAGTCTTCTGATTCAGGACCATGAGGACTAGGTTCTTGCAACATATTTAAGGGAATCGAAGAGTGGCATTGCACTCGCTCTGCATGCAAAAGACTCCGGGCTCAGTTCCCAACAGCATTTCCTGGTAGCGGTGGGAGAGAATCCTCTGCCTGAGACCCTGGAAAGTTGCTGCCGGTCAGTGCAGACGGTACTGAGCTTGGCGGACCTCTGGCCTGACTCTCTGTAAGGCAGCTTGCTATGTGGCTGACGACCCTTGGATCACCGCTTTCCAGCCTAACCGTTAAAACTGCGCCAAATTATAACATATTGGATTTACTTAAAATTCAATATTCTGTCTCCTTGGTTCCTGGGGGAGATGAATAGCATTTGGCCCAGCCTACTCCATTAGGAAGGAACAGGAGAGAGGCCTCTGTATCCTTCAACCCTCCGTAATTCTTTCTTTTTTTCTTTCTTTCTTTCTTTCCCCAACGC
The DNA here is from genome assembly GCF_009819535.1 of Lacerta agilis. Lineage (NCBI taxonomy): Eukaryota > Metazoa > Chordata > Lepidosauria > Squamata > Lacertidae > Lacerta > Lacerta agilis. The sequence goes on from NC_046329.1 coordinate 9,962,124, forward strand.
TCCCCAGCAAAAGTATAATTTCTTTGTTGACCGTTTCTGCCCATGGGTCCAGGCAGACAGGGTGGCTGGGCTCTCTCGCCCTCTCAGGGCTCCCCCAGCCTTGCTCTGGCACCACCGATGGGATTTTAATAGGTGTATTTTCAAATTAGTTCTGGGGCTTTCAGGACTTATCAGTTAAATGAGCTTTTTCAAATTGATTCAGAGGTCACCCAGAGAAGTTTTCAGGCTCTGTTATCTCTCCCCCAGAAGGTTCCAGGGGCGACGGGGGTAGAAGGAGGAAGTCGGAGGGAAGAGGTTGGGGGGGGAAGAGGCCACTGGTGGAGGGAGGAAGGAAAGAAAGAAAGAAAGAAAGAAAGAAAGAAAGAAAGAAAGAAAGAAAGAAAGAAAGAAAGAGAGAGAGAGAAAGAAAGAGAGAGAAAGAAAGAAAGAAAGAAAGAGAGAGAGAATGGAAGGAGGGAGAAAAGGAGCAAAAGAGAGAGGGGGAAGGGAGGGAAGGAGGGAAGGAAGGAAGGAAGGAAGGAAGGAGGGAAGGAAGGAAGGAAGGAAGGAAGAAGAGAGGGAGGGAGGGAAGGAAGGAAGGAAGGAAGGAAGGAAGGAAGGAAGGAAGAAGGGATGGAGGGAGGGAAGGAAGGAAGGAAGGAAGGAAGGAAGGAAGGAAGGAAGGAGGGAGGGAGGAGGAGGGAGGGAGGGAAGGAAGAAGGAAGGAAGGCAGAAGGAAGGAAGGAAGGAAGAAGGAGGGAGGGAGGGAGGAGGGAAGGAAGGAAGGAAGGAAGGAAGGAAGGAAGGAAGGATGGATGGATGGATGGATGGATGGATGGATGGATGGAAGGAAGGAAGGAAGGAAGGAAGGAAGGAAGGAATCATAAAATTGTAGATTTGGAAGAGACTCCTCGGGTCATCTAGTCCAGCCCCCTGCAATGCAGGAAATTAGAGGGGAGAGGAGAGAAATGTGAAATGGGAGAAAGAAAGAAAGAAAGAAAGAAAGAAAGAAAGAAAGAAAGAAAGAAAGAAAGAAAGAAAGAAAGAAAGAAAGAAAGATAGAAAGGGAAATAGCGGAGCAAGAGAGAGAAATCTTTCTTGAAACTAAGTGGCTCAAACAGTTGAGCGGAGAAACGGCCTCTTACTTAGCTGCGAGGGAATTAAATGGAAATCCTGATATGAATTTGACAAGCCCTGTGGAACAGCAAGCAAAGATTTATCCGTTAATTATTTATCATAATTAAGTCCCGCTAATAGATTGGGAAAGCTGAGGTTCTGAGGGATATTTCTATTTATAATGAATGCACGGGGGAGCAAATTAGCCGAGGCTTAAGTGTATCCTCTTCTCCGCCCCCCTCCCACCCCAAAGCGCTTGCAAGTCAACATTTTGAGATATTTATTTATATTTCTTGAACAGGGGTGGGGAGGGGGGGGGAACTGGTCCCCAAAGAAGATCTCGCCCGAAAGAGCTTCTCGCTTGGTTAATTTGTCGGTGGGCCCGCCACCCGCTGGAACTTCCGAGTGGATCCGACGCCTGGACCTGTTTCCGTGTGAACGGGAAACGAATCCGGAGTGGCTCCTAGATTTGCATCTGGAGGGAGGTGGTTGGTGTGTTGGGGGGCGTTTGAGAGAATCGAAACGCGGTTCTGTCAAGGCTGGGGGAGTGGGACTCGTTAAAAGCAGTTCCGAGAGAGATTATTATTATTATTATTATTATTATTATTATTATTATTATTATTAATTCGCCTTCAATGTATGTTCCACAGCGATGTGCAAAATATAATTTTCGCAAAAGCTAAAATGAATCGTTGCAAAACAGTTACAAAATAACAGGCTTTTTTTCTTTCTTTCTTTTTTGCAACACACGCACGCAGAAAATTCTCAACCTTTCTCAGTAAAAAAAACCAAAGGAGCTCAGTAAATAATCTCTAGGTGAATATCCCGCCGCCGCCGCCGCCGCCGCCGCCCTCGAACGCATATTTACCGTTTCTGCGTTTTTTGTGGGGGTTTTTTAAATGTGTGTGTGTGTGTGTTTGTATAATGTATTTTTGAAGGGGGAGGAAATCCCAGACTTTCAAGGGAAACGGCAAATCCGGATTAAACGAAAGTAGTTCCAATCTGATTCGCAGCACAAAGTTATAAACGTGCACTCAGGAGTAAACTCCACTGAGTGTGGGACATTTACCCAGGAGTCAGCTCCACCGGACACAGTGAAATTTTACTTTTGAGTAAATATCTAAAATCTCGTTCTGTCATTTGAGGAGACTTTTGCCACCACAATAATTGGGATCCTATTTCCTTGTTCCAATCCAGCTGTGAATTATTATTATTTGGGGGGGGGGGACGGGTCATATAATTTTTTCGCTCCCACCCCGCTTTTCCTCCTGAAAGACAAAACAGGCATAGTAAACACACCCTGTAAAAAAAGGAACAAAATAATCTATTTTCATCTGGGATGGGGGGGGGGCAAAATGATTTCAGATAAAGATAGGGGCACCACCACCCCTCTCTAAACTGAATTCACACTATGAGGGTCCAACAGAAATTAACATTATTACTATTAATTTCAATAGAAAAACTAATATCAATAATAAACTTTATATTATTAATATTAAATTTAATAACAAACTTAACATCATTAATAATAATAAATTAATATGATTGGTATTAATTTTAATAATAAAATTAATTTTAATGAAGAGGGAGCTGGACTGGCTCTCTCTTCCTTATCTATTAATTCGTAGATCCAGACGGCCCTTTTTGAAAAACTAAGGCGCAGGCGATAAAAGAATCGGAGAATAGGCAGGGACCCCCAAGGGTCCTCTAGTCTAACCCCCGTGCAATGCAGTGGCTGGTCACTGGGCTGCTATCAGGGCAAAACTGCCCTTTAATGGCTGGTTTTAGATACCTCGCGGTGTGTTTTCCCCACTGTTCTGCGTTTTATAACAGACGCTTTTGTGAGCCGCCTTGAGCCCCAGCTTGGGAGAAAGGCGGGGTGCAAATATATTGAATAAACAAACATATGAAATGAGTGTGCCCAACTAAATCCTACTCAGAGTAGACCGGCTGAAATGGGTGGGCACGGCTAACGCGCCGAACCATTAATTCCAGCGGCGTCTACTCTTGAGTAAAATTCGGGTCCGACCTTCTGTTATTTGGCAATGCGGGATCCAATTTCTCGTGCGTCAGATGTTTCTGCGTCTGGCATAGGAAAAGAAGAACAGAATCACAGAAATTGGCGAGTTGGGAAGGGGCCTCGAGGTTTTATCCGGCCCAACCCCCTGCAAATGCAGGAATCTTTTTTGCCCGACGCGGGACTCGAACCCGCGACACCCCTGAATGAATATCAAGCTGGATGATGCAGTCAATTGGACAGAGGCGTTCAAAGAAAGATTTCCTGAAGCTCTCACCGTGTGGGAGAAGAAGGTTGCGAAAAAAATAAGATCGACCGCCTCGTAAATTCTCCGCCTGACATCAAATGCTTGGCTTGGCGGGATTGAGTAGTTGGGCGTCAATTCGATTTAAGGGCAGAGGCGACGCGGAGCCGGGTCATTTTCTCACGGGGTGGGGGGTGGGGGGTTTGCGTGTGCGTGCGCAAGAGGGTGGGAAGGTTAACAGCGCAGGTTTCCAATCGGCTTTTCAGACCTCCGGGGCTCTCTCCGCCCTGTGTTAGAACGTTCACAGCCGCCGCGGCCAACATGCGTGTTTAGCCGCACGTGTGAAAGCAGGCTGGGCGAATGGGGGGGCCGTTCTTCCGTGCAGCACAACTCCATGCCCCTTTTAGGCTGCTCGGGGGCAGAAATCTCACCAGCGCTACCCTCCCCCCCCCAAAAAAAACAACCCATATATTTAAAGTATATGACTTCCCCTCAAAGAATCCTAAGAACTGTGGATTCCCCCTCAAAGAACTACAATTCCCAACAACCTTAACAGACCATAGTTCCCATGATCCTTTGCAGGAAGACACTTGCTTCTAATGGGGGTTACTGTTTTTATTTGGATTATATATATCTTGTGGTTTTATATTTTGTTTCTGTTCTGCAAACAGCCCTGAGATCTCCCGGTATAGGGCGCTACTATATAAATTCAATTAATAATAATAATAATAATAATAATAATAATAATAATATATTTTCGTTTCAGTGATTCTACCCTGAGTGTATCTAAACTCCTTTGTATACAGATTGGCCCCATAAAAATGCTAGCGTTTTATACACTCCCCAGTTTGAGATACATTGGGTTAATTCCTCAGGAGTGATTCTCAGAGTCTAATGAGCTTTCTGCCTTGGAAGTATGCCTCAAATCGAGAGCTTTTCTGGGCCAGGACTGCACCTTCAGGGCGTGAGGTGGTACAGTCCTGACAGACAAGACAAGATTCCAACTCTACAATTCTATGACACCAGTTCAAGTTGCAGTTTGTGGAAATATACAGAAAATCCTGCATGTAGAAAGTCAGCTCGACAGGAAATGTTGTTTCCTCCTTGATCTGCTAGCTTTCTTGCTCTCAGGCAGTTTTTCCAGTTCATTCATTTATTAGTTATTTTGAGAGATTTACATGCTGATTAATTATTATTTTTTTAAAAAAATATCCAAGTGGTTTACATAAAATGGTAAGCAAGACCAGTAGTGATGTATGGAAGTGAGAGCTGGACCATAAAGAAGGCCGATCGCCGAAGAATTGATGCTTTTGAATTCTGGTGCTGGAGGAGACTCTTGAGAGTCCCATGGACTGCAAGGAGATCAAACCGATCCATTCTGAAGGAAATCAGCCCTGAGTGCTCACTAGAAGGACAGATCCTGAAGTTGAGGCTCCAGTACTTTGGCCACCTCATGAGAAGAGAAGACTCCCTGGAAAAGACCCTGATGTTGGGAAAGATGGAGGGCACAAGGAGAAGGGGACGACAGAGGATGAGATGGTTGGACAGTGTTCTCAAAGCTACCAACATGAGTCTCACCAAACTGCGGAAAATCTCGAGGCAAGCCATTTAAACTCCCTCCCCTTGTATGCATTGTTATGGGAAATTCAATAAATGTTCATAAATGTACCAAGCAGACACGTACATAAATATATAAACCACATGTCTGAAGCGGCGCAGGAAGACAGCCCTGACACCATTTTGACTCCCGAAACTGACCAAATGTTTCTCTCCAAGGAGGGAGGGGGTGAGGGAACCTTCCCATTGTCTCAGGAATTAGGTGATTACCACCTCAAAGGAATGGCCAGACTACCAGGAAAGGCAATCGGATGAGGCATTATCATATAACCTGACAGACAGAAGATGAACGACGCACTTAGATTCCTGTTGTGGACCACCCCTTCTGTGATGTAGGTATGATGTATGGAGGGGTGGTCTTGAGCTCCAGGGCAGGGAATTTCAAAATGTCTAAATAAGGGCAGGCACACACCTTTGTCCGGGGGTCCTCCTCTCTCCTCCATGTGAGGGGAGCACCCTGTTGCAACAGCTTTAATAAAGACCGGCTTACTAGCTGCTTTGCTTCTCAATATTCTCTGGTTGGCCTCTGTTATTTTCTCCTACCGATGGAGAACCTCTATAAGGGCTATATGTGTACCCGAAATAAGGGCAGGTTTTTGTTTATAACAGAAACCTTACCACCCCCCACCCCGCACACCTCTCTTCCCCGTGAGATTCTGTGTGTCGTGCGCAGACATTCACAGACGCCCAGAGAGATAGAGAGAGAGAATATTATGGGTCGGAGCCAACACACGGTTCTAGAACCATTGGCCTTAATGGGCTTGGGTTAGCCAGGCCAGGCCAATTTCAGTTGGTCTACTCACTTAGGATTAATTCTGGATAAAGCCCTTTCAGCGAGTCCTTGTACATATATATATTTTTTCCATTCACAGCTCAGATTTCCACTATGTTCAACTACACACAAACACACACACGAAACACATATATGTTTCCATGAAAACCCTCCCAGTTCAGACCAGTCTCTTCCCTTTCTCCCTGTATTATTATTTTTCTTCCCTTTGTCCTTTCCTCCAACAGTTTTCTCCCTCTCCCTCCCTCTCTCTCAACCCCCACCCCCCATTTTCTTCCCTCCCAGATTGGGGGGGGGGAGTCTAGGAGATGTGTTTGTCAATATCCCTGCTTGCTGTTTTCTGCCTGATATCGATTGAGCTTCGCTGATTTTTTTTTTTTTTTAAGATTTCTGGCCTATTCATTTCATCTACCAGTATACAGGGTTGAAATTCCCTCTCCCTCTTTCTTCCCCCTTTTCCTTTATTTCGTTTTCTTTCCCACACCCCTTGGCTCCGCCGCTGTAAAGGAGTTGCAGATCCACAAACAAACAACAGCCCCCCCCCACCAGAAAAAACGCACCTTTAAAAGAAAATAATCTCTGTTGGTGGGAAAATAACCTAACAGGGGAGAGGCGAGTGGAACAGAAAGATGGCATCCTGCAGTTAAAATTGCGACATTGAGGGAGATCTGAAGAGGCATGTTGAGAGGGATTGAGCCAAGACAGAAACACAGCTGTATGGAACCAGCCTTAGTTATAGCCACAAAATATTCTTTCACATTGTAGTAGAACGCAGGAAACTGCATTTTTTTTCCTATTGAGTTATTGCTCCTTCGCTTTTAAAAACAGAGCTGTTTCCCAAACTCGGGTCTCCTGCCAGTGTTCGAAATTAGCCAGGCTCCAGGCTCGTTTTCACCTGGCTATCGGTACCCATCTTGACCTGTCCATAGCTTCCCTGAGTAATTCAAGCCCCTTCGCCACCACATGAGAAGAGAAGACTCCCTAGAAAAGACCCTGATGTTGGGAAAGATGGAGGGTACAAGGAGAAGGGGACGACAGAGGATGAGATGGTTGGACAGTGTTCTCGAAGCTACTAACAGGAGTTTGGCCAAACTGCGGGAGGCAGTGAAGGATAGGCGTGCCTGGCGTGCTCTGGTCCATGGGGTCACGAAGAGTCGGACACGACTGAATGACTGAACAACAACAACAATCGGTACCCAAATGGTGTCGGATGTAACATCGCAGAAAGCAGTCAAGGACAACACTCCCTGTTTGCCCAGAGTGGACACACAGGGAGATGTTACTCCAGCCAGCTGGACAGGGGCGTAGCAAAGGGGGGGGCGTAGGGGCAGGGCACTCCGGGTTCCATAATGGAGGGGGTGACAAATTAAGAAGGGGGGGGGAAGTGAATTTTTTTTTTGAATTTTGAATATATATTTTTTAAATGCCTGCTCCGAAGGTCTTATCTTACTATACTAGGGATTATATAGCTATATGTGAAATTTCATGCATACCGGTTAATATCTTGACCCTCCTCCAACGAAATAGCTGTTCACTTGGCTGTTTTCCTATGTCGTGAAGGCTGAAATTTCAGTTCAGAGAACACTTTACTGTTCCCAACCCTAAACCTGTGGAAAGCCATCTAATTAGACTTTCATTTGATTTTTTTTTGTCCGTTCCCCCCTCCTCCTCCTCTTCCTTTCTCCTCACGCAAAAACACTTTCATTTGATTTTGAGATGTTTTTAGGAGGTAATTTAATTATTGTTTGATTTTATACCAATGTTATGTATCTGATGTTAGCCACCCTGAGCCAGACTTCGGCCGGGGAGGGTGGGATATAAATAAAAGTTTTTTTTTAAATTATTACTTGTTATTATTCCTTTGTAAGAAAATATGAAATAATGTAAAACCATTTTTTGCGGGGGGGATCAGGGGGGGGGGTTGACAAGGAATTTTCCGCACCGGGTACCACCTGATCTTCCCATGCCTGGGGGGGGGGGACACAAAAAAGTTTTTGCCCCCGGGTACCAATTTACCTTGCTACGCCCCTGCAGGACAACTTCCTGTCGCACCTGGTCTATAGCATCCTCCCGCTGCAGGTGCAGTAGATGGGCGTGACCCTGTGAGTGTAGGAATGTTCAGGGAGGCAGGAGACGATATATCGTTTATTAATATCCTTCCTAACTTGCGCTAGCAAGCGCCTTTACACAGCAGAGTTTCACATTCCCCTTTTAAACGCACTGCAGATAGCTGGTTGCAGGCTCGTGTAAGCCTCTCGCTATTAGGTTCCTGGTAAGTTCCCTTAGTTAAAGGTAAAGGGACCCCTGACGGTTAGGTCCAGTCGCGGACAACTCTGGGGTTGCGGCACTCATCTCGTTTTACTCGCCTAGGGAGCAGGCGTTTGTCCACAGACAGCTTCGGGTCATGTGGCCAGCATGACAAAGCCGCTTCTGACGAACCAGAGCAGCGCACGGAAACGCCGTTTACCTTCCTGCAGGAGTGGTACCTATTTATCTACTTGCACTTTTGACGTGCTTTCGGACTGCTAGGTGGGCAGGAGTTCCCTTATATCCCAGTGTGGTGTAGTGGTTAAGAGTGGTAGACTCGTTATCTGGGGAACCGGGTTCGCGTCTCCGCTCCTCCACATGCAGCTGCTGGGTGACCTTGGGCTAGTCACACTTCTCTGAAGTCTCTCAGCCCCACTCACCTCACAGAGTGTTTGTTGTGGGGGAGGAAGGGAAAGGAGAATGTTAGCCGCTTTGAGACTCCTTCGGGTAGTGATAAAGCGGGATATCAAATCCAAACTCTTCTTCTTCTCTTAAAAGAATAAACACACCACAATCTTTTGTAAAGTATATAAAAGAAGTTTACTCACATCATCTCTGGGTTATTTGTGGGGCATAGGAATTTGTTCTTTCCCCAAAAAAAATATAGTCCAGCCCCCCACAAGGTCTGACAGACAGTGGACCGGCCCCCTGCTGAAAAAGTTTGCTGACCCCTAAGCTAGATGAACCAGTGGTTAGCAGTGATGGAACACCAGTCTGACACGATGGCCTTTTTATAGGTAAAGGTAAAGGGACCCCTGACCCACAGGTCAGTCGTGGACGACTCTGGTGCTGTGGCGCTCATCTCGCGTTACTGGCCGAGGGAGCCAGCATACAGCTTCCGGGTCATGTGGCCAGCATTGCTAAGCCGCTTCTGGTGAACCAGAGCAGCACACGGAAATGCCGTTTACCTTCCCACCGGAGCGGGACCTATTTATCTACTTGCACTTTGATGTGCTTTCGAACTGCTAGGTGGGCCGGAGCAGGGACCAAGCAATGGGAGCTCACCCGTCATTGCGGGGATTCGAACCGCCGAACTTCTGATCGGCGATACCTAGGCTCAGTGGTTTAGGCCACAGTGCCATGAAAATAGGGACGTCCTATTCCATCCCCCTCCAACGTTTCTCCCCTGAAAATAGGGACGTCCTATTCCATCCCCTCCAACATTTATCCCATGAAAATAGGGACGTCCTATTCCATCCCCCTCCAACATTTCTCCCATGAAAATAGGGACGTCCTATTCCATCCCCTCCAACATTTCTCCCATGAAAATAGGGACGTCCTATTCCACCCCCCTTCAACATTTCTCCCATGAAAATAGGGACGTCCTATTCCATCCCCCTTCAACATTTCTCCCATGAAAATAGGGACGTCCTATTCCATCCCCCTCCAACATTTCTCCCATGAAAATAGGGACGTCCTATTCCATCCCCTCCAACATTTCTCCCATGAAAATAGGGACGTCCTATTCCACCCCCCTTCAACATTTCTCCCATGAAAATAGGGACGTCCTATTCCACCCCCCTTCAACATTTCTCCCATGAAAATAGGGACGTCCTATTCCATCCCCCTTCAACATTTCTCCCATGAAAATAGGGACGTCCTATTCCATCCCCCTCCAACATTTCTCCCATGAAAATAGGGACATCCTATTCCATCCCCCTCCAACATTTCTCCCATGAAAATAGGGACGTCCTATTCCATCCCCTCCAACATTTCTCCCATGAAAATAGGGACGTCCTATTCCACCCCCCTTCAACATTTCTCCCATGAAAATAGGGACGTCCTATTCCACCCCCTTCCAACATTTCTCCCATGAAAATAGGGACGTCCTATTCCATCCCCTCCAACATTTCTCCCATGAAAATAGGGACGTCCTATTCCACCCCCCTTCAACATTTCTCCCATGAAAATAGGGACGTCCTATGGGAAAAGCAGGACATTCTGAGACCAACTCAGAAACTGAGCTGGCTTCTGTAAATCTGGGACGGTCCCTGGAAAATAGGGGCACTTGGAGGGTCTGGTCTTCCAGTTCCCAGCAAGTGGTCTTCAGACTTCAGAGACGTACTGTGGGCAGAACAAGGCCCCCATAGCTAGTAGCCCTCCATAGCATTATAGTCCCTGCATCTAACCCTTCTTTTCAAAGCCATCTCTAAGAACAGCAGAAGAGGCGTGCAGTTGGATCAGGCCAGTGGCCCATTTAGTCCAGCTACTGTATTCTGAATAATGCTTTTTATAGGGTTGGGGTGAGTTTATGGAACCAAGGTGGCGGTTGTTTGAAAACTTGTGATTTAGTTAGTCAAACTGTCTTGTGCACTGCCCCGATATCTTTTGATGATGATGATGATAATAATAATAATAATAATAATAATAATAATAATAATAATAATAATAATAATAATAGGCTCGTGTGGCCGTGGCCCGTATCCAGCCCACGGACCTTAGTTTGGGGACCCCTGGCCTAACCCACTGAGCCTCTTGGGCTTGCCAGTCCAAAGGTCGGTGGTTCGAATCCCCGCAATGATGGGGTAAGCTCCTGATGCTCTATCCCAGCTCCTGCCAACCTAGCAGTTTGAAAGCACACCAGTGCAAGTAGATAAATAGGTACTGCTGCGGCGGGAAGGTAAATGGTGTTTCATGAGCTCTGGTTTCCGTCACGGTGTTCCGTTGCGCCAGAAGTGGTTCAGTCCTGCTGCCCACGTGTCCCAGAAAGCTGCCTGTGGACAAACTCTGGCTCCCTCGGCCTGAAAGCGAGATGAGCGCCACAACCCCATAGTCGCCTTTGACTGGACTTAACCGTCCAGGGGTCCTTCACCATTATTATTATTATTATTATTATTATTATTATTATTATTATTATTTCCAAACCTCTGCAATGCAGGAATATGCAGCTGTCCCATACATGTAGGAATTAATCAGTTTTGCTTAGTAAAAAAAGAAGAAGAAGAATTTGCTTGATAATGTACACGCACATCTCTAAACCTTGCAAATTTATTTGTCTTGTTTTCAAACTTGTGTTGTTGTTCTGGTGCTGGTTTTGTGTTGTTTTAAAATATATCGTCAGTTGTTTTTTAATGGTGTGACCGAAAACCGCCTGCAGGCTTCGGTGAAAGGCGTTTTGAGTTTGTAAAATTAATGCTAATGATAATATTAAGCGGGGAAAGTAAAATAATAGGAAAAAATGGGAAGCGCAGACCGGATTGTCAACATTTTTAAAGCAAGTGTACCTAACTTAATAATAATAATAATAATAATAATAATAATAATAATAATAATAATAATAATAATAATAATAATAATAATTTATTTATACCCCTCCAATCCGGCTGGGTTTTCCCAGCCACTCTGGGCGTCTCCCAGGAGAAACAGAATAAAACATCAAAAATTAAAAACTTCCCTAAACAGGGCTGCCTTCAAATGACTCCAGCTCTACGATTCTATGGTTGCTGAAATCATAAAAAGAGTTTTGCACGCACCTCTAACACATAATAACCAGGCTGCCTAATGTACGTGCCAAATTCCATTTTCTATTTGACATTTATCATGATCTTTATGTACAACTTTACTTCCAAAGAGTTCAGACTTCTCTTGACTCTCCAGAAACTTTGACCGGTCCAAAGTCTGAGCTTCACTGCTGAGCACTGATTCAGACCCGGTTCTCCTAAGTCCTAGTTCAATGCTCCAACCCAGGGGTAGGTCACCTTTGAAGGTGACCTGGAAACTGCAATTAATCCAGAATGCGGCAGCTATACTGGGGACTGGGAGTGGCTGCCGGGAACACATAACACCGGCCCTGAGAGATCTACATTGGCTCCCAGTACGTTTCCGAGGACAATTCAAAGTGTTGGTGCTGACCTTGAAAGCCCTAAATGGCCTCAAAGGCCCAGTATACCTGAAGGAGCATTTCCACCACCATCGTTCAGCCCAGACACTGAGGCCCAGCGCCGAGGGCCTTCTGGCGGTTCCCTCCCTGCGAGAAGCAAAGCTACAGGGAACCAGGCAGAGGGCCTTCTCGGTAGTGGCGCCCGCCCTGTGGAATGCCCTCCCATCAGAGGTCAAAGAGATAAGCAACTACTTGACATTCAGAAAATACCTGAAGGCAGCCCTGTTTAGGGAAGTTTTTAATCTGTGATATTCTAATGTATTTTAATATTTGTTGGAAGCCGCCCAGAGTGGCCGGGGAGACCCGGCCAGATGGGCAGGGTACAAATAATAAAATTATTACATTCTTTCCAGTAGCACCTTAGAGACCAACTGAGTTTGTTCTTGGTATGAGCTTCCGTGTGCATGCACACTTCTTCAGATACACTGAAACAGAAGTCACCAGATCCTTAAATATAGTGAGGGAGTGGGGAGGGGTATTACTCAGAAGGGTGGTGGGAATGGGTGATCCGCTGATAGGTGTGGAAAACCTGTTGATGACTGTTAACAACTGCAATTAGTCTTGCAGGGAAAGGCAAGGGGTGAGGTGGCTAAAGATAGCTTTGTTATGTATAATGGGATAAGAATCCAATGTCTTTGTTCAGACCAGGTTTCTCCATGGTTTTAAGTTTGGTGATTAGTTGCAATTCAGCCACTTCACTTTCCAGTCTATTTCTGTTTCAATGTATCTGAAGAAGTGTGCATGCACACGAACAAACTCAGTTGGTCTCTAAGGTGCTACTGGAAAGAATTTTCTATTTTGTTTCGACTATGGCAGACCAACAGGGCTACCCACCTGTAACTAATAAAATTGTTGTTGTTGTTATTGTTGTTGTTGTTTGTACCCCGCCCATCTGGCTAGGTCCCCCAAGCCACTCTGGGTGGCTTCCACCAAATATTAAAATATATTAAAATGTCACAGATAAAAAAACTTCCCTAAACAATTATCCGCCCCCCTCCCGCCGCCCGTTCTTAAGTTTATAAATAAATCCGGCACTGGGTTACATCATGCCTCCTGAGCAGGTACAGAGTGCAGTTTTCCTAATATATGCCCCGCCAGCTCCACGTAGGGCTTGTTGCAGCCCTGAGGAGGAGCTGTAAAACACAGCAGCTCCTTTTCCAAAAACCCGTCTCGCTCCGGATTGGCACCCGGCGCCTGCGCGTGGAGAAGCTGGGGAGGGAGTTGGTGGTTGGGGTCGAATCTGGATCTACGGCAGGCAGGCAGGCAGGCAGGGGTGGACGGATCGATCGGGAAGAGACGGTGATGAATTAGGGATAGGAATCGATGAGGGTCGGAGCGGCCAGAGGGACGCGCCCCCCCCCCCCCAGCACACACACTCCACCCCCCACCACCCCCGAGAGTCCTCGCTCTGGATAATGACGCGTTTAAATGCAATCAGGGAAATGGGAGCCGGGCCGAGAGGAGAGGCTGGCCGGCCCCTCGCAGAGAGAGGGCTGGACGCCAGCAAAAAAAAAAAAAAAAAAAAATGGAGTTGATGTGGGGGGGGGCTCCAATAAGCAGCGCACATTATTCCCCCCTTCTTCCTCTCTCTTTTACCATAATTTCCCTTCTTTATTTTACTCCTTCTTTCTCTTTTCCCTCTCCTTCCCCCCTCTCTTCCTTTCCTTTCCTCTTTTCCTTTCTGTTTTGTTTCTTAACTTCCTCTCTCCTTCCTTAATTTTTTCCTTCTCCACCCGCCCCCCCCCCCCACCCGCCGTTCCTTTTAATCTCCTCCGGCCTTTCCCCCTCGGTTCGAATGTTCTTTTCCTGTCTCATTTCCCTTCTCCCCCACCCCCCCCCCGCGCATTTCTCTGCAATTCCTTTCCCCACCCGCCCCATTTTTTCCTGCTACTATTTTCCCCCTCTCTGTGATTCCCCCCTCCCTCATACAGGGCCCTCATTTCGCTCCTTTCCTTTGCCAGCACTCCCCCCCCCATCTCTCTTTCATTCTCTCATTCTCTTAATCTTTCATTCTCTCTATTCTCTTTCATTCTCTCATTCTTTCGTTCTTTCATTCTTTCATTCTCTCTTTATTCTCTTTCATTCTCTCATTCTCTTCTTCTTTCATTCTCTCTCTATTCTTTTCATTCTCTCATTCTGTCCTTCTTTCATTCTCTCTCTCTATTCTCTTTCATTCTCTCTCTCTATTCTCTTTCATTCTCTCATTCTTTCATTCTGTCCTTTCATTCTCTCTCTCTATTCTCTTTCATTCTCTCCTCTCTTTCATCCTCTCTCTCTCCATTCTCTCTCTTTTATTCTCTCATTCTCTTTCATTTTCCCTCTTCATTCTCTAATTTGCACTCTCCGTTCTTTCTCCGTTTTCTCTCTCTCATTCTCTCCATTCTGCCTCTCATTCTCTTTTTCATTCTCTCTCTCTCCATTCTCTCTCCCATTCTCTCCCTCTCTCTCTCATTTTGCCCCTTCCTTTTCCAGCAACCTTCCCTCTCTGCCCCCCTCCCCATCTCTTTTGCTTTCACCTTCCTTTCCCAGTCTTAAACTTGCAAATGAACATCTAAGATCCTGGGCTAGGATCCCGCTTGGCTCCCGAAAACCTCTCCTTGCGTGCTTCCCTAAATCCTGGCGCGTGTCTGTCTAACCCAAAAGCAGAACCCCAAAGAGTTCGCCGACTGAGACTTACTCCCAAGTAAACGCGCCGAGGCTCGGAGACCACGAATTCCGGCTGAGCCGGTTTATTAGATCCGATTTTGCCCAGGAAAAAAAAATACCACTGTCTCATTCCTGAGAGTCATTTTTAAATCATTAGCCTTTCCGGTCTCTAGTAGTGGTGTTTGTGGTCAAAAATAAACAAGCAAATTTAAAAAATAATTATTTATATCTACGGGCCGACCCTAGAGGAGAATAGTGGCGAGCAAACTCCAGAGTCTCTCTTAATTTAATCGTATCTTAGATAAACAGAAGCGAAACACACAGCACTCATTATTAATCGTGGCTGTTTTAACTTTTGGTTTTAATGTTTACCATCTTGCCTTAAAATAGGGCTTTATAGACCTATCGATTCTCTCTCCCCCCCCCCTATATAAGATGTGTCCAAGTAAAACCTACACCGAGTAGACCCGCTGAAACCAATCCACACGATAAACTTGAATCCGTTGTTTTCACTCGGTCATTTTAGCTGCGATGTTCGGGTTAGGACAGTCTCAGGCTGCTATTTTATTTTATTTTTTAAGGTTTCAGGCAATACCTAGCCTCCAAATCAATAAACAGCCTCTGCAGGTTTAATAATTGATTTTACTTGGGGTGTGGAGATTTAATGTTTTGTTTCAGTTGTGGGGGAGGAAACGCGTCTGGGAACTAGGAACGGTTTCCAAATTTGCCTTAAAAACCCAATTTACAAACACCGCCCCACCCCAACCCCACCCCGCCACATCCGGTCCCCGGCACCAAGAAAATTATTTCATCCGAAATGAAAATGAAAATTGTTTTTATTCGAGATGGACATTCCCCCAAATGCCGAAGCGGCGGTCCTGACACAGCCTTTTCGCAAGCGATTGCCTGGATAAACCAGGGACTTTGCTTCCGAGTAAACGCACCTAAAAACCGCCTGTTAACAATTTCAGGACAGGCGCACGATTCCACGAGGTTTTTTTTTTTCCCAGAGGGTGGCGTGGAAGAAAACGCAGCTAGGATTCCCAAGAAACTGAAAGAACACCCACCCCCCCCCCAATTCTCAAATTCGGTCGCCTCCAACATAAAATGACTCAGGAACCTACAAGTTTCAGATATTATCATTTTCTTCCAACGCCCCCCCCCACACTGTCTGCCTTCCTCACCAGATTATTTTTAGTTCCACCCTTCCTTTCCACACAAACACGACTCCGATTCTATGCTCCTTGTCTCACCTAACAACCTATTCCCTGATTTCTGTGTGCACACAGTACAGTTAGAAAAACAAAACAAAACTGAAGAAGTGTGCATGCACACGAAAGCTCATACCAAGAACAAACTCAGTTGGTCTCTAAGGTGCTACTGGAAAGAATTTTCTATTCTGTTTCGACGATGGCAGAGCAACACGGCTACCCACCTGTAACTAAAAGAAAACACATCCTTCCCAATCCCAAGAATCCTGGGAGCTGTAGTTTAACACACACACACCCCACAAAAAAGTAAGGAACTACAGTTCCCAACATTTGAGGTGCGCGCTTTAAATGTATGCCGTGTGGACTACAATTTCCTTTGGGAAGTGTGCGTGCACACGAAAGCTCATACCAAGAACAAACTTAAGTTGGTCTCTAAGGTGCTACTGGAAGGAATTTTTTTAAATTTTGTTTTGACTGTAGAATACACTTACTCCCAAGTAAACATGCAGAGAATCAGGGCTGTTAGGCGATATATATATGTATTGATTTCCAAACTATCTATCTATCTATCTATCTATCTATCTATCTATCTATCTATCTATCTATCTATATCATCTTGGAGCGTCTCCATCCCCATCGTTCAGCCCGGACACTGTGGTCCAGCTCCGAGGGCCTTCTGGCGGTTCCCTCACTGCGAGAAGCAAAGCTACAGGGAACCAGACAGAGGGCCTTCTCAGTGGTGGCGCCCGCCCTGTGTAACGTCCTCCCATCAGATGTCAAGGAAATGAACAACTATCTGACTTTTAGAAGACATTTGAAGGAAGCCCTGTTTAAGGAAGTTTTTAACCTGTGATATTTTAATGTATTTTTAATATTTGTTGGAAGCCGCCCAGAGTGGCTGGGGAAAACAAGCCAGATGGTGGGCGGGGTACAAATAAATTATTATTATTATTATTATTATTATTATTATTATTATTATTATTATTATTATTATTATTATCTATCATCTATCATCTATCTAAAAACACTATATTCTTGGTATTGTTAGCTTACTGCATGCAACAAAGGTTCACTTCCAATTCTACAGTTCTAGGATACCATTAACATTAACCAAATTCAGAACAGACCTATTGAAATTAATGGACCTGCCCTTTAATTTCAGTTTACTGCTGCTCTAATCAGGATTTAGATGCAAACCCAGGTCACCGACTGTGGCCTGCATCCAAACTTATGCCTGCTCAGAGTAGACCCATGTCTTAAGGCCTTAATTTTGATGGCCCTACTCTGTCTTGTTGTTTTTGCTTGTTTGAATACCAGGGCGGCGATATATCCAAACGGATGCAATTCAATTAATTTAAAACATCTAAAACCGTGCCTACCAAACGCGGTGGTTCAGTTTCACTCCGCTTACGGCGCGCGACAAACTTCAAACGATTATTCCTTTCCCTCCCGTCCCAGATTAAAAAAACAACACCCAAATATAATATTGCTGGCCCTCGCCAATATTTGTGTCTCCCTTGATTTACGTTTTCGCGAGTCAATCGCGAAACACAAACTCGCGCACACAGAGATAATGAAATAAAGGCGGCCTTCTCTTCCACATCCAGTTGCGGTCGAAGAGGCTGAGACCGCGTTCCAGCACTTTCTTACTTAGGCGCAAACCTCGTCGCGCTCGGTAAGGCTTACTTGCGAGTAAGCAAGGCGTTGTGATCGGTCTGTTAGGCCGCCGCCCCCCTTAAAAAAATAATAATCAAAGCCATTTGGTTTCGAAAGGTTGGATCGGGTCCTTCGTTTCCCCACTGAAAGACCCCCAACGCTTAACAGACTTTTATGGTATTAAGATGAATTGCGCCCTGTGCTTACTTTCGAGAAAACTGCGCTCTGTAAAGCACTGTGGACACTGAAGCTCTGTTGTTGCTGCTGTTGCTGCTGCTGCTGCTGCTGTTGTTGTTGTTGTTGTTACTATCAGAAGGAGGGACCTAAATTAGGCTGCGCACACGCCATATATTTAAATCCTGAGAATTGTAGTTTGTCAATGGCGCTGGAAATGGTAGCACTCTGAAGAGTATGCTACAGTTCCCAGGATTCTGGTGTGTGTGTGTGTGTGCGTGTGCGTGTGCTTTAAATATTGTTACATTTCTCTGAGCATGACTAACACCGGGCACAACTATTGTTATTTTTCTAAAAACCAGGGTGCATTTCCTGGCGTCTACTGGGCAGCGGTGCGCACGAGAGTGTGCAGAGCGCGTTTCTCACACACGCACCCTCAGCTGGGACGGAGCAGGAGGGTTTCAGGAGGGCAGCGACGTGGTCCCACCCGGGCAGGAGTCATTCCCGACATGCACTAATTCTGTTTTGCTTTCTCCCCTTAAGGAATTGTGTACGTTTTCCGAAAACCAGAAGTTCTTCCTTCAAGGCGCAGCAGCAAGGCGCCCAACCTTAAGCCCTACACAGAGTAGACCGGCTGAAATGAAATGGAGGGAACCTGATTTAGGCCTGTCGATTTTTCAACGGGACTACTCTAGAGTTGGCTTCAACCAGTAGGACTGCCAGCTTGTTGGCAAGCTCTCCAAGGTGGCTTGTTTTAATTACTTCACAGAATGGTAAGTCGGAAGGGGGTCCCCCAATGGTCATCTAGTCCAACCCCCTCCAATGCATTTTAAAAATGCATTTATATCCCACCGTGCATGGTTCTCCCGTCCCTCCAAACAGAATCCCTACAAACAACCCTGCGAGGTAGGGCAGGCAAAGAGGCAGTGACTGGCCTGAAGTCACACCCGGTAAGCTTCAGGACCAAGCAGAGATTTGAACCCGGGTCTCTCAGGTCCCAGTAGGTCGCTCTAACCCCCTCACCATACTGGCTCTCTGACTTTCCCATCTTCCAGTATGTATAAAAAACAGAATAAACCGTCAGACATTAGAAACCTCCCCATACAGGGCTGCCTTCAGATGTCTTCTAAAAGTTGAGCATTTCTTTATCTCCTTGACATCTGACGAGAGGGCGTTCCAAAGGGCGTTCCACCACCGAGAAGGCCCTCTGCCTGGTTCCCTGCAACCTCACTTCTCGCAGGGAGGGAACCACCAGAAGGCCTTCGGAGGTGGACCTCAGTGTCAGGGCTGGACAATGGGGATGGAGAAGAAGAAGAAGAGTTTGGATTTGATATCCCGCTTTATCGCTACCCGAAGGAGTCTCAAAGCGACTAACATTCTCCTTTCCCTTCCTCCCCACAACAAACCCTCTGTGAGGTGAGTGGGGCTGAGAGACTTCAGAGAAGTGTGACTAGCCCAAGGTCACCCAGCAGCTGCATGCGGAGGAGGGGAGACGCAAACCCGGTTCACCAGATTATGAGTCTTCCGCTCTTAACCACTACACCACACTGGCTCTCCTTCAGGTAAACTGGGCCGTTTGGGGCTTTCAAGGTCAGCACCAACACTTTGAATTGTGCCCGGAAATGTCCCGGGAGCCAATGCAGGTCTTTCAGGACCGGTGTTAAATAAGGCCCCAGTCCCCAGTCTAGCTGCCACAATCCGGATTAATTGTAGCTTCCAATCCGAGTCACCTTCAAAGGGAGCCCCACGGAGAGCGCATTGCAGTAGTCCAAGCAGGAGATCACCAGCATTGATCTCGACGGGCCTTTCCTCCTCCTCCTCCTCGGAGTAGGACTTGGCGTCGTCTGCCGCTCTTTCTCCTCCTCCTCCTCCTCCTTTTAAATTATTATTTATTTGTTGGGATGGGGAAATAAAACACCGACGGCTCAATTAGAGCGAACAACGGGGGTACTTAAGGAGCCAATTGTGGCCAGTGTTTAAATCTTTATTTACCAGAGCCTTGTAAAGACAGGGGGACAATTTGCATCGCTATTAACTGCTTTTCAATAGGGCATTGACTGGAACTAAAGGAATGCCACTCGCACTTCCTAATTAAACACCGGCGGAATTACTCTAAATACATATGAATACCGCTTCGCCCCCCATAAATAATCCGCTCAGACACTTTGGGAAAGAGGGAGGAGGGGAGGGGGGGGGAGAGAGAAAGGCCAGGATCCGGGAGGGGCGCTCAGCGCCGACTCTGCCTCCGCGAACCCCCGGGGAGGAGAAAGAGCCGGCCTACGGCGGAGAGGCTCGGGACCCCCGGGGAGACCAAGGCCCGGGAGGAGGGCGAGAAGGGAACAGGGAACAGGGCTCTGTGTGAAACCAAGGGGACGCGTGAAGACACACACATGCACAAACACGCGCCCCCTAATTATAAACCTCCCCTTCTTTTTATTTCCCCTCTTCTCTCTTTCCTGTTCCCTTTTTCTTCCTTCCTTTCTCTTTCTCCCTTCCTTCGTTTTTTCGTCCCTCTTCGTTCTTTTCCCTTTTTATTCTTTTTCGTTTCCCCTTCGTCCCTCATTCTCTCTTTCCCTCGCTTGTTTCTTTCTCTTCCTTTTCTCTTGTTACTTCACCCTTCCTTCCCTCTCCCTCCCTTCCTCCTTTCGGTCACGCTTTTTAGAGTTTTCTTCCGCCTTTTCCTTTATTCTTTTTAATTTCCCCTTCCCTCCCTCCCTCCCTCCCTCCCTCCCTCCCTCCCTCCTTCCTTCCTTCCTTCCTTCCTTCCTTCCGTTTTCTTTCTTTCTTTCTTTCTTTTTCTTTCTTTCTTTCTTTCCTTCCTTCCTTCCTTCCTTCCTCTCTCTCTCTCTCTTGCTCCTTTCCTCCCTCCTTCCGTTTTCTTTCCTTCCTTCCTTCCTTCCTTCCTTCCTTCCTTCCTTCCTTCCGTTTTCTCTCTCTCTCTCTCTCTCTCTCTCTCTCTCTCTCTCTCTCTCTCGCTCTCTCTCTCTCTCTCTCCTCCCTCTTGCTCTTTCCTTCCTCCCCACCCCCCACCCCACAGTAAGCCTGCTACATTTCTTTCCCATCTTTGCCCTTGCACGCAGAGAGTGACAGACATATACTCGCATCTATACGCTGCTCTATAAAATAAAAGGGCTTTCTGCGTCTTCCAGGCACACACACCCCACGCGGCCTTGGCCCCCCCCACGGCTCCCCCCCCCCACAACGCCCGCCTGCAGAGGCACGCGGACAGCATCCTACCATCGTTGAAGTCAACAATCCCCCCTTCAAAACAATATGGATCGCTTCTAAATCGCGGGTGGACTGGGGCCGATATAGATTTATTATCTCTCCTTCCTTCCTTCCTTCCTTCCTTCCTTCCTTCCTTCCTTCCTTCCTTCCTTCCGTCCTTCCTTCCTTCCATTGTCTCTCTTCCTTCTTCCTCCCTTCCTCCATCTCTCTCGTTTACTCCTTTCGCTCCCCTGCTATGGCCCGATCCTAGTACGGCTACTCAGAACAGGCTTTAGACACCGATTCAAAAGCAGCCAGGATCGAAGCTCAGTCAATCCTCTTATTCCATATCGTATGGAAGATAAACTTGGGGAGGGGGGGGGCGCAATACACTCGTACTGTTTGTACAAACGTGCATTATGTCTACAGGCGTCTCACACACAGAGACACATACGCAGGTCAAATATGTTTGCAACAGCAAACCTGATTTTAAGAAATTGTATTGAATTAAAGTGATTCGGTATGATTTGTAATAATCTAGAAAACTAATAAAAATAACTGGGGGGAATCAAATATGTAAGGCACACACAATATATCACACGTGCAAAAATTAACTATTTGCAAATTAACTGGGTAGCGATGCAACCATTAGTTAAATAGATGGGTTGTAGCCCACCAAAAAACAGCTCAGGGTAGGCCCGCTGAAATTAATGGGTTTACTTTCGTTGGGTTTGCGCTGCGACAAATGCTGGATACGTCCTAGTATACAGAATAGTAATTTTAAAAGTTGTATATACAGTATATATCCGGGCGTAATAATAGAAGGAGCCGGCACACAGCTCACGCAGAGAGAGCGGCTGTTCACTCCTTTTATTGGCATCAAACACATCACCTGGGAAGACAGGCGAACAAACGCCAGTGTCCTGGAAGAAGCAAAAATCTCCAGTATCTAAGCGATTATTCTTCAACGTCAACTTCGTTGGACTAGTCATGTCGTGCGGACTAGTCATGTCTATTGCAAACTTAAAAATGGAAAAGCGTAATGCTGGTGGTCAACAAAAGAGGTTTAAAGACTCTCTCAAGGCATTTTTTGTTTTAAATGTAGTATAAACACCGACAACTGGGAAACACTGGCCTGCGAGGGCTCCAGTTGGAGAACAGCCTTGACCAAAGGCGTCCTAGGCTTTGGAGACACTCGAACTCGGGACTCAAGGGAGAAACGCACGAAGAGGAAGGCGCGCTTGGCAAACCCTCGGCATGATCAACACCTGCCTGGAAAACTATGTCCCCACTGTGGAAGGACGTGTGGATCCAGAACTGTCCTCCACAGTCACCTATGGACTAACTGTTAAAACCGTGTTTATGGAAGACGATCTTCCTTGGCTACGAGGGATCGCCGAAGAAGAAGAAGAGGAGAAGAAGATCAAACAGAATACACGGAAGCTGTACTCTTTCAAGCTTGAACTGTTTCAAGCTTGACCTACGGTGAATAGGGTACGCGAGGTAAAGTTAGACCTTTATTAATCTCTAGCCAAAATTAAACCTTTAATTCATAATTCGTTTCACAGTTCTGAAGGATTTGGCGCGTGCTAAATCCACGCCCCGCCCCCAGTAGATGGGAGTTTTAAAAATACCCCTTTTTACTGGGTGATGCCTGGTTTGTTGGTTATATGCATATAAAATATCGGCATACGGTGTGTGTGTGTGAGAGAGAGAGAGAGAGAGTATTCAAAAGGATCGTTTCTGTTTCTCTCCTACTAGAATCCGTGGCAGACAGCTTGAGACCAGCTGGATCTGTTTTTAGTAGTAGTAGTAGTGATGATGATGATGATGATGATGATGATAATAATAATAATAATAATAATAATAATAATGTATTATTTATACCCCGCCCATCTGGCTGGGTTTCCCAATGCGCGCCCTCTCTCTCTCGCGCGCGCTTTCCATCGTTTTGTAACTCTTTAAAATTATGTGCAATTTACGACTGAGGGTGTTTGGCTCGCTGAGTATCACCTTCACACCCACCCCTTGACGGGAGATGACTTTCGTGCAAGGGCGACACGTGTACGCCGCCACCACGTGCGAAAAAGCGCCGCCCGCCGCCGGAAACCCGTGTGTCCTGAACCCCGCCCGGGCTGCTGCTGAGAGAGGCGCCTTTGAAGATCTACGCCGGGCAGGCAGCCTCCTGGATTGGAAGAACCACCCGGTTGGATCGCTGCCATTGGCAGACGGTGGGAAGTGGACTCTGCCCAACGCTCATTAGTGCAGAAGGTGTAAATGGCTTTTGGCAAGTCCCTTTGGACTTTATTTTTATTTATTTTATTCTTAAAGGAGCGTGTGTGCTCTTCGGCTCCAAGCGCTGACGGCGACTGGAACCGGTTTGAAACCGGTTTGCGTGGAGAGGGGCGGGAGGTTCCGACGGAAGCTGTCTCAGCGGCTCCCTTGGAGTGCAGAGACGTGGCCATTCTGAATCTCCTGGAAGAGGCACACCGGAGAAAGCCTGCTGTTTTCAACCCTGCAAGAGTCCCTGTGCTCCACGCTCCTCCCATGGAGGTAGAACCGGAAGCAGCGCCACCTGCCTTTGCCACTGGAGGGGTGGTGACGCGGGTTCCCTCAGCCACGCCCCCATGTTGAATTGCAGCACTCAAAGAGAGGTTGCCCCACCCACCCACCCCAGCATCTCTGAATGAGTCCCTGTTCTGCCTCCGTCTCCTTTCCCCATTAGAAATCCAGACTGGTGGCTCCTCCATATCAACTCCATGGGTAGTTCTCATAGGCTTTACACCGGGAAGGACCTCTATGGCCTTTGGGGTTTCTCAGGATTCCCAAAAGCCCCCATGGCCAAGGCGAAGGATGACAGGGTTGGGGGTTTCAGTTGTGGGAGGGGGTCACTGGTTCCCTTCATCCTTGCTGCACAAGTAAAATCTGAAAGAGCAGAACACACCCTCCAACATTTCTGCAACAACAAATATTCTGTTGTTGTTGTTGTTGTTGTTGTTGTTGTTGTTGTTGTTGTTGTTGTTCTTAATAATAATAATGCCCCGCCCATCTGACTAAAAAACTTCCCTGTGTTAAAAAAACTTCCCTGTGTTCAGATGTCTTCTAAAGGTCTAGTAATCAGGGGTCAGTGAACTTTTTCAGCAGGGGGCCGGTCCACTGTCCCTCAGACCTTGTGGGGGGCCGGACTATATTTTGAAAAAGAAAAAAATATGAACGAATTCCTATGCCCCACAAATAAGCCAGAGATGCATTTTAAATAAAAGGACACATTCTACGTGTGTAAAAACATGCTGATTCCTGGACCGCCCGTGGGCCGGATTTAGAAGGCGACTGGGTCGGATCCGGCCCCCGGGCCTTAGTTTGCCTACCTATGGTCTGGTTACTTATCTCCTTGGCTCCAGGGTTACATAACTCTATACCCTCCAACATTTATCCAGTGAAAATAGGGACGTTCCTAAGGAAAAGTGGGACATTCCGGGAATCAGAAACCAGGAAGGCTTCTGTAAATCCTGGGACAGTCACTAGAAAATGGGGACACTTGGAAGGTCTGGAGTAGGGCCTGTAATTTCCTTGCTTTGAAAATCTACACAGACAGAACCATCTTGTAGACACATTGGCTGGAGAGACTGTGGGCTCCAGTGAGTCTAGGGGTCTCCACACTCAATGTAAGGAGATACTCCTGGTGTAAGAGATTGGAATAATGGCATCGCCGTTAAATGTTCCTGTCTGCATCCACCTTCTGACCAAAACCACAAAAATCAACAGTTCTCCTGTCAGAGAGCAACACACCTCAAAATTTCCAGTTACAGGTAGGTAGCCGTGTTGGTCTGCCATAGTCAAAACGAAATAAAATTTGAAAATTCCTTCCAGTAGCACCTTAGAGACCAACTTAAGTTTGTCATTGGTATGAGCTTTCGTGTGCATGCACATTTCTTCAGATACACTGAAACAGAAGTCACCAGACCCTTAAATATAGTGAGGGAGTGGGGAGGGGTATTACTCAGAAGGGTGGTGGGAATGGGTGATCAGCTGATAGGTGTGGAAAACATACTGCAATTTTTACAGGGTCTTACAGGGACCCTGTAAAAACCTCACCCCTAGCCTTTCCCTGTCTTAAAGATAAGACAGATTGCGATCAAATCAGGCTGAGGCTACAACCTTTATTAAGGGGAGGGGGGTTATTGTTTTGCTGTTTATGTTTTACTTATTTACTTGTTTTTCATGCTGTATTTTGTTCTGTGAGCCGCCCTGAGATCTTATGATGAAGGGCGGTCTGTCAATCAACCAATCAATCAATCAATCAATCAATCAATCAATGAAACAAACAAAATATATTAAGACTAGCTCAAGTGTCTCCCTGGAAAAGACCCCGATGTTGGGGAAGATGGAGGGCACAAGAGGAAGGGGACGAAAGAGGATGAGATGGTGGGACAGTGTTCTCGAAGCGACTGGCATGAGTTTGGCCAAACTGCGAGAGGCAGTGGAGGATAGGGGTGCCTGGCGTGCTCTGGTCCATGGGGTCACGAAGAGTCGGACACGACTGAACGACTGAACAACAAAAGCTCAAGTGTCATCGAATGTCCAGCTCTCCAAAACTCTTCGTTGGAAAGATGGAACACAAAAGCAATACATATCAATACATATCAATTGGTAGAGCATGAGACTCGTAATGTCGTGGGTTCAAATCCCACTTCCTGCACTGCAGGGGCCTGGAATAGATGACCAACAGTCTCCTTTCCAACTTTACACTTCTATGATTAGATGAGTCCATGATCTAAACTAACAACGAAACAGTCTTAGATGGAATTAACCTTTTGGGATCCAGGAGAATCCTACGGGCAGCATCCGACAAAGTTCTCCATAACAGTGAAATTATGTTGCATGCATTGCAGAAGGTCTTGGGTTCAAATCCCGGGCATTTCCAGGAAGGGCTGGGAGAAATGGTTGAGCTTGAAATCCCGGAGAACCAGAGCAAAGTCTGTGTAGACAACACTGAACTAGATCAAGCAATGGCCTGATTCAGTAATAATAATTATAATAATTATAATTTATTTATACCCCGACCATCTGGCTGCGTTTCCCCAGCCACTCAGGGCAGCTCCCAACAGAATATTAAAAACACGATTAAAAACTCCCCTAAACAGGGCCGCCTTCAGATGTCTTCTAAAAGTCAGATAGTTGTTTATTTCCTTGACATCAGATGGGAGGGCGCCACCACCAAGAAGGCCCTCTGCCTGGTTCCCTGTAACCTCGCTTATCGCAGGGAGGGAACCACCAGAAGGCCCTCAGAGCTGGACCTCAGTGTCTGGGGTGGAGACGCTCTTTCAGGGATACTGGGCCGAGGCCGTTTAGGGCTTTCAAGGTCAGCACCAACCCTTTGAATTGTGCTCGGAAACGTCCTGGGAGCCAATGTAGGTCTTTTTAGGACCGGTGTTATATGGTCTCAGCGGCCGCTCCCAGTCCACAGTCTAGCTGCCGCATTCTGGATTAATTGCAGTTTCCAAGTCACCTTCAAAGATAGCCCCACGGAGAGCACATGGCAGTAGTCGAAGTGGGAGATAACCAGAGCGTGCGCCACTCTGGCCAGGCAGTCTGCGGGCAGGGAGGGTCTCATCCTGCGTACCAGATGGAGCTGGGAGACAGCTGCCCCGGACACAGAATTGACCTGAGGCTCCATGGATGGCTGTGAGTCCAGAATGACTCCCAGGCTGCTTCCTGTTTCCCTCCTTAGAGTAGGACCCCTTTGAAATCAATGGAGCTAAATCAGCGCTGCCCATTCACACCAATGGGTCTTTAGTCTAGTTATGTTCTGCGGGTTGCATCCAGCATTCACTGACATGGCGAACTGAGGTCCGCTCATTTCAACGGGTCCACTTTGAGTGGAGCTACCGACCCACAAATAACCCTTTGTCCTGCATGCTTGCTTACCTGGGAGTAATAGGCCCATTATATCCCAGAAGGCTTCCTTTAAAATCTATGGGATTCCAAAGCGGTTTGCTTGAGCTGAATCATACTTGCACCCCCTCCTGCCGACCCACCCCACCCCCCATGCACACACACATTTTGGAAAAAGGAACTGACTACATTAGCATCGCAATAACATTAGCAATAGTCTCTATAGATTTTAGCTCGGCGGAATTTTTTACATAGGTGGCATTTCTGCTGAGGTTATTATGTGTTTTTATCTTCCTGGGTTTATAATGTTTTAACAACTACTTCTTGTTGTTTTAATGCTGCTCTGCTTTATATTTCAATGTCCTACGGCTTTTAAAAAAAACAACCTCATCAGCTGTTTGGATCATCTTTCAGGTCTCAAAGGAAGTATGCTAAATGGGTTATTATGATGTTCCCAACTAAATAATGCTCATTTTTTAAAAATTAAAATTAAAACATTTATTCAAAAGTTACATCATACTCATAGCAGACCCATCGAAAGCAATAGGCTGACCCCTGGGTCCACTCTAAGCATGAGTTACAGGTGAAACTCGAAAAATCAGAATTTCGTGGAAAGTTCATTTCTTTCAGTAATTCAACTTAAAAGGTGAAACTAATATATGAGATGGACTCATGACAGGCAAAGTGAGATATGTCAAGCCTTTATTTGTTACAATTGTGATGATTGTGGCATACAGCTGATGAGAACCCCAAATTAACAATCTCAACTTTGGGGTTTTCATCAGCCATAATCATCACAATTATAACAAGCAAAGGCTTGACATATCTCGCTTTGCATGCAATGAGTCTATCTCGTATATTAAACTCCGGTAGCTAATGAAGACAATTGTTTACATAAATGGACTTTTCCAAGATATTCTAATTTTGCGAGTTTCACCTGTATTACGTTAATATTGTTTTAATACATTGGCCTGCAGGATAGAGGAGGGGTCCCTAAACTAAGGCCCAGGGGCCGGATGCGGCCCAGTCACCTTCTCAATCCGGCCCACGGACGGTCTGGGAATCAGCATGTTTTTACATGAGTAGAATGTGTGCTTTTATTTAAAATGCATCTCTGGGTTATTTGTGGGGCATAGGAGTTCGTTCATATATTTTTTTCAAAATATGGTAGGGGGCTTCTAGCCAAACTCCCTGCAATGCTCAGTCGGTAGAGCATGACACATTAAAAAAAATCATTTTTATTAAATCTTCAAAATTATTCCTGAATGATAGCATTTTCCCCCCTGCCCCATAATGTTCCCACTTCCTCCTTTCCTGTTTGTTTGTTTGATTAGCTGTTTTACAACATATATATTGTTGTTGCTGCTTTACAGCATTAATAATAATAATAATAATAATAATAATAATAATAATACTTTATATAACGCCCTATACCTGGTGGGATCTCAGGGCGGTTCACAGAATAAAATCAAGATATATAAAACCACAAAATACGTAATAAAAATAGGTTTTTTCGCTGTCTTAACTCCAGTGCCGTTTAATCCTTTCACTAATCCACTGCTTATATCTCAAATCCTGCCAGCAGCAACTCCGTGCATGGGTGACAGGAGAACCCATCAGCGGTCTCCGATCTTCCTCGTCATCAGAGGGCCGTGGGTTCGAGTCCCGCGTTGGGGGAAAGATCCCTGCATTTGCAAGGGGGTTGGAGGACCAGGTACCCCTGGGGGGGGGGTCCCTTCCAACTCTTGCCACCCTGTGATTGTGTGACAGGAGATGGCGCATTATCCGACTCCCAACAGACTCAGCCAGTGGGACCAGAGGTTGGAGTCGTAGATCCGCAACGTCTGGAGGGGCGCAGATCGTCGATCACCCAGCTCCAACCTTGGACAGCGCTTGAGGAAAACGACTCGCAACCTGCAACAGTTCTCTTGGATACGCATGTGTGTGTTTTCGATTCATGGGCGTAGCCCCACCCCATCAAGCGAATAAATAAAAATACTTAACTAACCGACCAGGCAACTCGGTTCTGCATTCCCCAACCCCCAGCATAAATCCCAGAAATCAGAAAATGTCTATGGAAATCGACGGACCTAAGTTTGTCACGCGTTGCAGTAACACGGCCCTGAGGCTGCGTGTGCGCACAAGCACGTTCGGGCGGCCCTCTTTCCTTCGAGGAATCCTGGGAACTGTAGTTTTTGCTAAGGGTCGCTGGGAAATGGTAACTCTCTGTTAGGGGTAAGCTGCAGCTGCCAGACATCTTTGGCTGCGTTTTGAAATGTGCTTAAAAAGGCACAACGCGGGGGGGGGGGGCTAAGTCTGGCGAGCGTTTGGGTGCAAACCCAGAAACTGGATGATTGATGGCATATCTACAAAGAGTATTCGCGGATCCTGCTTAAGTTCAGACGTTGTTCTCTCTCTGTGCTTGAAAATGCGTGTATTCTTCGTGGTTATCTGGCGTTTGGGATCCTGCCCATGAATTTACTACTCCTTTGTGCAGCGATTCCCTTTATATACGGTAATACTCGAGGTCTTTTTAGTTGCCACAAAAGGTTTGCGCTTTATATAAATTAAAAAAAAGAGAAAACTAAAAACGGTTCTTTCATCTCAGGCGAACGAGAATGAAGCAGGCAGTAGCCAAGAAAGCCAAACGGGCGCTTCCTCGACTCATTAAACCGCAACGCACGCGCTCATTATCTGCGGAACTCACCGCCACATGATGTTGGACTAACCGGGAAAGGCGAGAGAGCAAAGGCTGAAAAGATGGAACCTTCCCCTTCAACCGGCAGTCTATCTTTGAACACAAGATTCCAGGTATAATGAGAGAGAGAGAGAGAGAGAGACTGGGGGTTATTCGTTTCGTGTGCTTTCCAGATACACCTGTTGGCAACCGAGGGGAGGCGGGGTGAACTTCGGTCTGTTTGGGCGCTTCCCAATTTCACTGGGTAAATAACAGGTAGCAAATGAAGTAATCTCTCTTCTCCCCCACGCTCACCCCTGCTATTTTAAATTAAAACAAACAAACTCTGGATTGTGCGTAGTAGGATCAAGCTCTGTGTAAACGGAGTCGCTCCGGTGCGTAGAATTTTTTCCCCCGAAAGTAGCGCGTTAGTAGGTGGCTAACAATATTTTCGTATACTCCTCATCAGGAAAGCCTTGAAGGGTTTTGTGTGTGTGTGTGTGTGTGTGTGTGTTTCCGCGCGCGATTTCATCCACGCACAGCCCTCTCCGAATCCGAATCAAGCCGGATGGGGCAGGAAACAGAACCCTAAACTTCGCCCACAAAAGGGTCTGTTTACTAGGCCGGCCTCTCTCTCTCCCTATCTGAGCCGCGTTGCCTCTGTTATAGATAATTGATCTCCGCCGCCATTTGTAAAAAGAAGGAGCTATAGTATTGATCTGCCTGCAAGGGAGAGAAGGGGGGAAAGGAGGGGGTCGAGTGGCGATGGCGGGGGGGGGGAGAGGTCACTGAGATCAGCTGATTTTGACCTATTCAGCAACATCCAAGCCTGGGGGGGAGGGCAGGGGGTTGGTATATTAAAAATGGCTCCATCTTTCCTCTTATATGCATATGAGTTTAGGAAGAGATGGGTGGAGGGAGGTCGAGGAAGGAGAGGTTGAGAAAGGAGGCAGGGAGGAGGAGAGAAATCGAGGGTGGGTGGAAGGAAATAATATGGACTGGGGCAAAGGAGGTTTAAGAGTAGCAGGAAGGAAAAAGCAAACCTGTAAAGAAATATGGGTAAGAGAAAGGGGGTGGGCAGGGAGTGGGGGGGGGGGTCGGGTCCCAAGTCCCCTTGCTACTGACATCTCCCTCCGGCTCAGTCCCGGACACCGGGCAGGCCCGAGGAGAGCGTCCTCCACCCCAGGGAAGAGGCTGAGCCCGCGGGACTCGCGGCCACAAGATTCTGCGGAGCACCGGAAAAGAGGGGTAGGCGAACTCGAGAGCTTAAGGAAGCAGCAGTGGTTTCGAATACCAATTTCCTGGGGCGCACAGGAGGGTGGGGGACATGTTCCTGTGCCGGTGTCCTGCTCTCAGAGATGTCCCATAATAGTCATCTGGGCTGGATGCCACTGGCTTGATCCGGCAGAACTCTTAGGAGGCCTACTGTGTTCTTCAGGCCTGTCAGTGAAGGGGGCCGCCGTGTCTGAACGGGCGCACACGCGCCAGCGTTCACTGGCGATGCCATTGTAGGTTTTGAGGAGTACTGTCAATCAATCAATCAATCGATCAAACTATGGCTGTCATAAGAGACATTCCCACATGTCAGACCTTCCCTGGTCGGAAGAATGCATCTGACCAGCGTTGGAAACAGGACACTGGGGGGAAATAATGGGTTTCTGGGGCTGACTGTTTCTTGGGATGTGGCGCGACCAAACCAGCCATTTCTTTCCTCTGAAGTCACGGGTGGAAACTCCACACAGGTGTGCGGTACAGAGATAGCACCCCCAAGCAGGGGTGTCTCTCACCTCTGGGCTCATCGACAAACCTTACAAAGAATTTAAATTCTCCCTTGCCTCTCCGCGCCTATCGCTAAGCGTTCCTTAGGGCACCGATTCGGCTCGCCTCTCTAACCGCAGATATTAAGATGCAGATTCCCACATCTCCACCTTTGAAGCTATCAACCTATTCCTCAGTGTTTGATTCCTCGTTGTTGTTGTTTTTAAATGAGGATTCCGGAATCCGCAAATTAACCCATCCATGCATTTATTTTTAAAACCCTCGTTTTTTTGTTTTTGTTTTTTTATAGAAAGGCGCCTTATTATCCTTGCCGCTCCAGAGACCCTCTTGTTTATTAAGCGAAGGAGTAACGGCTACTATTGGCTGAAAATGATTTGGCTCAATTCTACTCAAGAGTAGCCGGTAGACCCATTGACACGACTGACTTCCTCTTCTCCCTCCATTTCAGTGGGTTGGGCCTGCCCCCCCCCAGGCCGCAGTTATCGAAGGGAAGGGGTTGTCAAAATTGTCTTTTTAAAAAATAATAATAATAATAATTTTTAATTTTCTCATTTTTAAAAACAACCCCCCCTCCCAAATCTTTACATAATCAACCTGCATTTCCCTCCACTTTCCTCACCTCCTTTCTGCGGTTACTTGGTTTATATCAGATGCACCCATCTGATACAATTATTATTATTATTATTATTATTATTATTATTATTATTATTATTATTATTCCAGTTCAAGCCTGCTTACTAATTTACCCTCTGTATTCCTTTTTCATTATTTCTTACTCCGCATGTTTATGTCGATCCTGCTAATGTTTTAAGTTGTTTACAATTCATCTTCAACTCCCCCCCCCCCCATTCTGATTTTTAGAAGTCTCTCTTCTTGGTTTCTTATTTCTACCAGTAAGTTTCCCAATTTCTGCATCCTCCATCAAGAAAAACATGGCAGATGGGTTGGCTCAAACTGAAATGTACGGGCGAAAAGATTTTAGGCCTATCGATTTCAAGAGGTCCTACTTTTAGTGGCCTATAATTTAGTTGGAGTTAAAACAAAATAAAAAATAAAATAAAAAAATCCTTCCCAGTAGCACCTTAGAGACCAACTAAGTTTGTTCTTCGTATGAGCTTAGAGGGAGTTGACATTCGTTATTCATGTCCCTTACTTTCATAGGGTCTACTCTGAGCAGGGCACAACACTAGATATTATTATTTGCATTCCTTACCGCTCCTTCACCATTAAGATCATATATATATGAATAGAATAGAAAATATTGAAATCGTTTAAAACGAAACGGCATTTCAAAGACACCACACACGCCCACATTTTTCTTTACACCCATTGATCAGCGAAAATCGGCTGCGAACGAAACGCTTGTTGCCAAGTTGTCAAGGCCGTGTATAATCTGTCCACGCGCGCACGATTGACAAGTGTACAACCAGACAGGGAGATGCTACGACGGGTGAGCGTGGGGGGGGGATTCCGTTTTGGGATTCATTTATTAATAGGGCCACTTAAAGGATCCATCTGTTTTATAAGCGAACTTCCGGCTGGCGGAGAGATGGATAGATAGAATAAACATTCAGATGGATAAGGGAAAGGAGAGAAGGCGAGAATGAGAATGGCGGAGGAGAATTCCCTCCTTGTAGGTTAAGCGTGTTCATTCATTTGACCATTATTAATATTAATTATGTTTTTAATATTCTGTTGGGAGCAGCCCAGAGTGGCTGGGGCAATTAGTCAGATGGGCGTTATTATTATTATTAATGGTCAAATGGTTCAATATTAATGCTCTGGTCCATGGGGTCACGAAGAGTCGGACACGACTAAATAACAAATTATTATTATTATTATTATTATTATTATTATTATTATTATTATTATTACATGCCCTTCATTAGCAAGTCCCATTCATATACACACTGAGTAGGGTAAATAAGCGCATTCAACTGTATTCGATCCCTGAGGCAATTGCGGGTTTTAGACTTTGCAAGCTCCTTGCAGGCAGAGACCCGCACGTCCTCTCTCTCGCCCCGCCCTCTCTCTTTTTAATTTCTTCTTGATCCCTCTCTCTCTTGATCCTGAAACTGCCTATCCCCCCATCCGTCTGTGGGCATCGCAGGATGATGAGCTGCTGGAGGAATCGCGCGCGCGCGTCTGGCGGGCCAGAAAGCGCCCAGTCCTGCTCAGAGACTCACTGAGACGAGTGGACCCCGTGCATTTCAATGGGTTTTGCCTTCAACGATTACGCACTGCTCAGAGTAGACTCATGGAAACGCATAGACGCGCCTAGCTTAGGCCTTGGTTCGTTTCAGTGGGTCTCCTCTCTGAGCAGGACTTTGCTCTCAAAGTGGCCTACGTGGTTTTCCTCTCCTGCCTCATTAAATCCTCAACGACAACCCCGTGAGGTAGGACGGAGGCGGCCCAGTGCCCTAAAACGTATGGATGGATGGACCGACGCGTGTCCCTCTCTTTCTCTGTGTGTCTAACCAAAGTAGAAAACGGATCGTGCTTCTCTCATCCCTTAGCTGGCACCCGGACTCTGCTCTTGCGCACGTCGGAACGCTGTGCCTGTGTGCTAAACACGTGGCTCACACCTGGCATTATGTTCCCCATCAATTCTGGGATAAAATATTCAGGGTTGTAGCTAAATCAGAGCACAGGCGTCGAAATGAGCGCACCCAAGTTGGCCGTGCCCTTTCCATTTCAAAGGGTCTGTTCCGAGCATGTATGAACAAAGGACGCTCCCGCGCTCTCTTGCCCCGGGAGTAAGGCCCATTCAACCCAAGTGGGCTTACTCCTGAGTAGGCAGAGACCATAGGGCGCTGCAATTGTCCCCAGATGCTTCCTTCAGCCAGCGACCCGGACAATTCATAGACAGAAAGGAGAGGAATAGGCCCCAGTGTATATTTATGCAGGAAACGGGTGGGGAGGGGGAGCGCAAGACTGAATAAACATCGATCGTGCGTGTTGGCCTTGCGCATCTCCCCCCACCTTTTCCCTGGAACGCCGTCGCTCCCTTTCTCGACACGCGGCAACGGGAAAGGATGGAACGTGTGAACAGACCCCCCCTACCCTGGAAAGCGTAGCAAAATGAGGCGATAAAAAGTTATGCCGTCAAGAGGGGATGGGCGCGGGGGGGGGGTCATCTCCGCCGGAGCTCATCCTCACACACACACGCCAGCCACTTTCCCTGAGGCTCGGGGCCGCGAATTAGCATACACGCATCCTGACCCACACACCTGTAAATCATACTCCCGCCTCTTTTCTTGTGGTGGCAGGAGTCCCTGTCTCATTCCTTTCACAAGCACACCCCTCCCGCTCCCCAATGATTCCTCGTCTTCTTCCCCTAAAAGACCCCCTTCCCTCCCTCCCTCCCTTCCTTCCTTCCTTCCTTCCTTCCTTCCTTCCTTCCTTCCTCCCTCCCTCCCTCCCTCCCTCCCTCCCTCCCTCCCTCCCTCCCTCTCTTTCTTTCTTTCTTTCTTTCTTTCTTTCTTTCTTTCTTTCTTTCTTTCTTTCTTTCTCTCTCACCCGCCCGCCTATGACATTCCCCGCGCCCGCTCCGCAGGCGTTCAGACGTCCGTGTTCCCTCTTCCAGAGGCGCGCGTCAAAGTGGAGAGTCCAGGCGGCCAAGTGTGTGCATGTGTGTGTGTGTGTGAAATTTACAGCTGTTTGGCTCCCACCCACCCCGCAGCCCTCTCCAGACCCCACCACACAGACCCCACCAAGTTTCTAGTCCCTAGCGCGAAGCCACCTACCCGCCAGCCTCAAGGCAGACATCCTCTGGAACTCGGGCTCCTGCAACCATTTCCACATCCTTCGGAAGGTCTCCCGCCCGGACTTGAGCTTACTCCACGGCTTGGGGTTCCTCAAGAGGTCGGAGAGGGTGCCCTGCGAGCGACACAGGATCCGCTGGGCGAATATGGCCTGCGGGATGCTGTAGCGCTTCAGCTCGGCCGTGATCCGCTGCGCCACTTCCTTAGTGTTGATCTCCTCCACCTGCCCGGAGCCCCCTGCCTGCGAGCCGGACGCCGACGAAGCTTGCCTCTCCCGCTCGCCCAGCAGAGCGCCGTTGGCTTGCCCGTGGGGGTGCCCTCCGTGGGGGTGCATGCCGTTGAGCGAGGGCATCATGCCGGATCCCGGGGCCCCTAGACCCCGCGCCAGGTGTTCCTCGCTCCTGGAAAGCATGTGAGGGTCGAAGCCGTTGGGGGACAGCAACTTGTCTCCGGCCAGGTGGGCGCCGGGCCCGTAGGGGGCCAGCGACTGCTGCCCGTTGTGTAGGCTCAGGCCGTTGGAGAGGGGCGACAGGGCTTGCCCCATAGAGGGCATGTCCTTCGGGTAGTGGCCGTACAGGTTCCCCATGGAGGCGGCCAAGCTGCGCTCCTCGCGCATGAGGGTGAAGCTGCCGCTGACGCTCCCGGACAGCCGCTGGTGGTGCGGCGGGTGGTGCGGGTGGTGGTGAGCGTGGTGGTGAGCGTGGTGGTGGTGGTGGTGGAACTTCTCGGAGACGGTGGAGATGGGCGGCAGGTGCTGCAGGGGAGTCAGGGTCGTGTAGGTGCTCATCCCGGACGGCGACTCGCAAGCCATGCTCATGGCCGGGTGGAGCGGCCCGCCCAGGGTGTGCTCCGGCCGGTATTCTCCCGCCCCGTCGAGGATGGACGCCATGCTGGAGACCATGGCCGGCCTGCCGTGAGAGGAGACGAGGTTGCGGTGCGCCGACGGGGGAGGAGGCGGAGGGGGAGGCGGCGGAGGAGGCGGAGGCTGCCTGGCGTGCGCCCCGGCGGGGCTCAAGAGCTCCCCGGCCTGGTGGAGGTTGCCGAGCCCGTCGAGGCTCAACTCCATCGCTCGCTCGCTCTCCCCCTGCCAGGCGATCCCTCCTCCTCCTCCTCCTCCCCCTCCCCCTCCTCCTCCCGGATCTCCGCCTCCTCCTCCCTCCTCCTCCTCCCTCCCTCCTCCTGTGTCCCCCGCCGCCTTAATCCAGATCCATCTCAGGAGATCTCCATCCGGATCTCTTCTGGGCGCGCGCAGGCGGAGCGGCTGGGCTCAGGGGCCGCGGCGGCGGCGGGTGCACACCCCCCCCTCCTGCCCAAAGCTGCGGGGATGGGCGCTCCTTTCCTCTCGGAGCTCGGCTCTTGCTTGTCTCTCTCGCCCGTTCGCCCGCTCGCTCGCTCGCTTGCTTTCCTCCTCCTCCTCCTCCTCTGTCCGCCGTGGCTGCGAATCGCGCGGCTCTGCTCCTCGGCTCAGCCTCCCTCTCGCCTTGACGTCACGGCGCCCAGCTACGGTCTGTCCGCCCCCCCCTCCACCGACACCACCCCCAAGCACACACACACACACACACACACACACGGCTCACAACCTGCCCAGCGTGCTCCTAACGAGCGCCCACCTGCCAGCCTCAGTGTGACTTGTTCTCTGGTGCCTATTATGAATGTGATTTCTGCCTCTGTAGAAGGCATCGACAAGCGACAAGCATGTGTGCCCCCCTTTCTTTCTCTCTCTCTCTCTCCCCCCCCACACACGAGACAGGGGAAGACGAGTGCTGGGAGGTGGGCGGGGGGATGGGAAAGCGGGGGTGCGGGGAGAGGCGACAGCAGCAGCAGCAGCGGGGGGCCAAGGGAGAACAGCGATATAAAATCAATTGCGGCTGGAGGTTGAGCGAGAGAGTTTCAACCGGGTTGTGGGGCGGGGGAGAGAAAGTGTGAATCTGTGGGGAAGGCAAAGGCGAGAACGAAGGGCGGATGGATAGGGGTGAGATTGAGAGGGGGGAGGGAGGGGTGGGAAAGGAAGGAAGGAAGGAAGGAAGGAAGGAAGGAAGGAGGGAGGGAGGGAGGGAGAGCGAGGGAAGGAAGGAAAGAAGGAAGGAAAGAAGGAAGGAAGGAGCAGGGAAGGGTTGGAGGAAAGGAAAGAAATGAATGAAACAGGAAGGAAGCAATGAGAAGAAGGAAGGAAAGAAGGAAAGGGTTGGAGGAAAGGAAGGAAGAAAGGAAGAGAAAAGGAAGGAAGGAAGGAGATTGAGGGAGGGGGTGGAAAGGAAGGAGGGAGAGAGGGGGAAGGAAGGAAGGGGTGAGATTGAGGGAGAGATGGAAAAGGAAGGAAGGAAGGAGGGAGGGAGGGAGGGAGGGAGGGAGGGAGAGAGAGGGAAGGAAGGAAGGAAGGAAGGAAGGAAGGAAGGAAAGAAAGAGCAGGGAAGGGTTGGAGGAAAGGAAAGAAAGCAATGAAACAGGAAGCAAGGAAGGAAGGAAGAAAGGAAGGAAGGAGCAGGGAAGGGTTGGAGGAAAGGAAGAAAAGGAATGAAATAGGAAGCAATGAGACGAAGGAAGGAAGGAAAGGGGGTAGCAGGGGAAGGAGGGAGGAAAGAAACAGGAAGGAATGAAGGAGGAAGGAAGGAAGGAAGGAAGGAAGGAAGGAAGGAAGGAAGGAAGACTGAG
The DNA here is from genome assembly GCF_009819535.1 of Lacerta agilis. NCBI lineage: Eukaryota > Metazoa > Chordata > Lepidosauria > Squamata > Lacertidae > Lacerta > Lacerta agilis. The sequence continues at coordinate 9,999,735 of NC_046329.1, forward strand.
CCTATGTATCTTGGGCCAGGTTAGCTGAGCTCTTGAGGCAAGCGCCCCGTGCCCCTCGGCCCCGCCCGCCTTCGCCCCCCGACTGTATCAGCGAGCCATACATCACGACACTCCATCGCGCCTAATCTCTGCCTCCATCTATCACGGGCGTTTCTGCTCTATTGGTCTATTTATCCTCGCAAGGGGAAGGCTCTGAGCGCGCTCTGGCGTGTGTGTGGCAGGGGGTCCACACCGGGGGCCAGCCTTGCCCACCCCCACCCCTACTGCAACCGAGGCTTTTCATCTGCCTAACCTTCGCAGGGATCGTTCTTCTACCCTCCCCACACAGTCCCAAGATGACCTCTCTCCTTCCTAGATCCCCACCAACACCAACACCGGCCCTTGGAGACGGCGTGGAGCGGGTGGGGTGGGGCTCTCAGGAGTGGCTCCGGCGCTCCGCTGTAGCACAGCCTCCCTCCCCGCGCTCTGCCCTTATCGATCGCTCCAGCTCAAAGGGGGAAGGGAGAGAGAGAAAAGATTCCGCAGATGGTCTGTGGGAAATATTGGGGTGGAGGGGAGGGGATTGGGGAAACGTTTCCTAATGGGACCGGATAAAGCAGCCTGCCCCCCACCCTACCCCTCCACAAAGAGTCTTCATTGATGCCTCAGGTCCAACAGCCTCCTTAACTTACATGGGGAGGGCGGGCGGGGTGTGGGGGGGACCACACCAAGAACAGAAGCTTAAACTACTGTAGATCGTCCTAGGTTTAGGATGGGTTTAGGAACAGGGGTTTCACACCACCAGGCGTCTCTCCCAGCCCCCTCCTCCCGGGGGGAGATATAGCAAATGGAAGCTGGGGCCTTCTGAATGCAAATAAGTTCTACCACTGAGCAAAGGAGCTTCCCCTAAGAAGTTAACGTCCTAGTCCTCATGTTTCTGCTTTAACAGGAACCGGAGAAGCTGCCAGTCTATCTAGCCCAGTATTGTCTACACTGCCGGGCAGCAGCTTTCCATGGTCTCAGCCCCAGTCCTATCCGGCTTCAAGCAAGGTTACTGAGGGGAGTGGCTGTGGGATGTGAAACACGGGAGCAGTCAAGTACAACATCCCTAGAGTGGACACAGAAGGGGATGTCTGGTCCAGCCAGTCGGAACTTCCTGTTTCTCCTGGGCTGGGACAGACTTCCTCTGCATGTGCCTGGAGGTGGGTGTGGCCTCACCTGTGTGCAGGTAACAAAAGTAAAGGGCCAGACGCCATTTCTCTCTCTCTCTCTCTTGACTTCCTTCTTCAAAGGAAGCAACATCTTCTTAGCCAAGAGAGGAGAAGGAATTATCTCCCTAATGGGATATTCTCCAAGTATATTACTTTTACTAAGATAAGTCTGCCTTCTGGGATCCTACTGTGAACAGAATGTGTGTAAGTAAACTCTTCTTATACTTTTATAGAAGACTGTGTGGTGTCTTATCTTTTAGGAGGGAATAAAGGGGGAAATACCAGGACAATATCATTATAGAGGTTTTAGCGAACCTGAGCAAGCATCCGCTGTGTGACTTTAATAGGGGAACCTAACTCTGCTAAGTTGTGAAACGTGTTAACACAAGTTGGGCTTGGATAGAATCAAATAATATATCCTCTCTTGCATCCCTGAACGTCACCATAGTGGCTTGGTGAGAAGGGAGTGTGGCCAGGGGACAGCTCTGAGGGCCAAGTAGAAGTGCTTCAAGGACCACATCCGTGAGCTAAGTGTGGGGTGTGTCCCTGGGGAGAGGGTATGCAGCCTGGGTGGGAACGATTAGGAACGTGGATGAGGATATATTGTCGGATATATCCTATCCCAGCTTGTGTTAGCAAGCTCCAAACTTAGCAGAGTTTCATTCCCTTTTAAAACGCACGCACAGCAGACGCGCTTGCACAGGCTTGCTAAAGCCTAAAATAATATATATATTCCTGGTATAATTCCCCTATATCCCTCTTAAAAGACTGCACACGACACAATATATCTTAAATGAATATAAAGAGTTTACTCACATTACTTCCTGAGTTACACAGCGTTTCTCAGAAGGCAGGCATGTTTAGTAAAAGTATTTACATGTGGTTGCTACTTCCATAGGGAAAAAGTAGTTTCCTTTGTTCTCTTGGCTGAGAGCCAGGAGAACATGGTTGTTGCTCATTCAAGAGACGAGGAGAAAATGGTGACTGGTCTAGGGATCTTGTTCCCAGGTGAGACCACACCTACTTCTGGTCACAGAGGAAGTTAACTCAGTCCAGGTAGCAGGAAGTTATGCCTGGAGGACTGAGTTACCTTCATGTCCACTCTAGCAATGTTGAGTTTGACTGCTCTGTGTTTACATCCCACACTTTGGGGCCCAGATAGATGGGCCTCTGGAGGGTTGCTTTCAGCTGCTGGTCCTCAGCTTCCTCCCCACCTAGGTCCTTCCCCCCCCCCATCCAAAAACCCTGCTTCAGCTTTTAAGCGGAAGAATAAAGGCTGTTCTCTTTGGGTTGTCTCCAGTTATGATCTACTCAAAGTAGGCCCATTGAAATTAATGGAGCTACATGATCCAGGTCCATTCTTTTTAATGGGTCCACATTGGATTTTGCCTAGTAATAAATGAATGTAGTCCTAACCTGCCCTTCGTTGATACAACAGGGACTGGACAGAACCTCCGAAACAATCAGATCAGTTTCCCTTTTGCATATTCTACCTGTGGACTTCTAAGGCTCTTTCAGAAGGGAAGCATCTCATCTGGAAAAGGACGGGTGTGGGCAGCTGTGAGTAAATGGTGTGTTAAAGCGAGGGGGGGCTTTCTTTGTCCCACACTCCCTTGACTGGGCTGTCACTATTGATTAGACCTGGTTCAGTATTAGGCCCTCCTTGGGGATAAAAGAACTCATTTTATGATCTGTCTCTGGGAGAATCCACCAGGGCACCCTCTGGGAGCTGTCCCAGGTCCTGAAGTATCTGACCTTTGGTCTAAGATGGGGTCTTCTTCTTCTTCGGCGATCCCTCGTAGCTGAGTAAGATTGTCTTCCATAACATGGTTTTAGCAATGAGTCCATAAGTGACTGTGGAGGCCAGTTCTGGATCCACACGTCCTTCCACAGTGGGGACATAGTTGATCCCGGTGAGGGTTTGCCAAGCGTGCCTTCCTCTTAGCGCGTTTCTCCCTTGTGTCCTGAGTTCGAGTGTCTTCAAAGCCCATGGCACCATTGGTAAAGGCTGTTCTCTAACTGGAACGCTCGCAGTCCAGTGTTTCCTGGTTGTCGGTGTTTATACTACATTTTTTAAGATTTGCCTTGAGAGAGTCTTTGAACCTCTTTTGTTGACTGCCGGCATTACGCTTTCCATTTTTAAGTTCGGAATAGAGGAGTTGCTTTAGAAGACGATCATCAGGCATCCGCACGACATGACCAGTCCAACAAAGTTGATGTTGAAGACTCATTGCTTCAACACTGGTGATCGTTGGAAGACGGTAAGGAACCCGAGGCCCTGCAGATGTTGCTGGACTGAGGTTCCCATCAACCCTGACCATTGGCCATGCTGTCTTCTGGGACTGATGAGCGCTGGAGCTCAGGAGCAGCCCAAAGGGCCACAGGTCCCCCATCCCTCATCTAAGAACACAAGAAATGAGCTGCTATTCCAAGCCTCCTGTTTCCAGCAGTGGATGGCTCCACAACCCTAGGGAGCTCGGAGACAGGTTATGAAGACAATCCTTTTGCCCATCATTGCTTTCCAGCTTCTGGTATTCACTTTGTTGTTGTTGTTGAGTCGTTCAGTCGTGTCCGACTCTTCATGACCCCATGGACCAGAGCACGCCAGGCCCTCCTGTCTTCCACTGCCTCCCGCAGTTTGGTCAGACTCGTGTTGGTAGCTTCGAGAACACTGTCCAACCATCTCGTCCTCTGTCGTCCCCTTCTCCTTGTGCCCTCCATCTTTCCCAACATCAGGGTCTTTTCCAGGGAGTCTTCTCTTCTCATGAGGTGGCCAAAGTACTGGAGCCTCAACTTCAGGATCTGTCCTTGGAACTCTTGGAGGGGGGGGGGAAGCTGGGCTATAAATGCAATAAACCATGTGTGTGCTGAATAATAAATTAAAACGTCACCTCTTTCTCTGTGTGTATAACAATAAGGAGATACACACCCACCCACCCACACACACACACACACACAGTATATTCCTTACTATTATCACAATCAGGGGGAAAAATATTTCGAAGAGGGGAAATGAAATTCCCCTCTGCCCTGTTTGTTTTGTTTTTTTCCAAACGGCCTGGCTGAGGGTGCTTGCGGTGCAATCTGTCTTTCCTCCCCCCCCCCCCCGTGACGTTGGCCGGACTTTCTTCTCCCCAACTGCTCTGTAATTAATAAAATATAATTGAGCTATGCTGGCTTGTTCTCCTTTCCACTGGGCAGTGACACCCCGTTGCTAGAGCCTAATCAATACAATGTCATTAGGCAAAAGGCCAGAAAATGTGGTAAGGCGGGGAGGGGACGAGGAGGACGAGGAGGAGGAAGGAAGGGAGAAAGGAAGGAAGGAAGGAAGGAAGGAAGGAAGGAAGGAAGGAAGGAAGGAAAGAAGAAGGAAAGGCTGTTTTAAGCCACCAGGGAAGATCTTTTATAGAGAAAGCAAAGTAGAAGAACAATGGATGTAGCTCAAGTGCTAAATCGCTTTCTCCGTAGGACTGGAATTCTCTTTCACGTGGCAGATGAATATTACTGTATGGTCAAGACTTTCTGCTTCCTACAGTCATCAATAATCCATTGGGGGGGGGATGGGAGGGTGTTTCCTAAAGATTGGGCCTTCTGTACACTAGCAATGTCAATTTTTTTATTTTTATTTTTAGATTATACAGGTGAAACTCGAAAAATTAGAATATCGTGGAAAGGTTCGTTTCTTTCAGTAATTCAACTTAAAAGAAAAGAAAATAAAAAAATTCATTCCAGTAGCACCTTAGAGACCAACTAAGTTACTTCTCGGTATGAGCTTTCGTGTGCATGCACACTTCTTTAGATACTAAGAACAAACTTAGTTGGTCTCTAAGGTGCTACTGGAAGGAATTTTTTATTTTATTTTGTTTTGACTATGGCAGACCAACACGGCTACCTGCCTGTAACTCAACTTAAAAGGTGAAACTAATATATGAGATAGACTCATGACATGCAAAGCGAGATGTGTGTCAAGCCTTTATTTGTTATAATTGTGATGGTTATGGTGTACAGATGATGAGAACCCGAAATTCACAATCTCAACTTTGGGGTTTTCATCAGCTGTGCGCCATAATCATCACAATTATAACAAGCAAAGGCTTGACATATCTCGCTTTGCATGTTGTGAGTCTATCTCATGTATCAAACTCCAGTAGCTAATGAAGACAATTGCTTACATAAATGGAATTTTCCACGATATTCTAATTTTTCGAGTTTCACCTGTATCTTTATTGTTTTAAAATGAAAACATTTACACGAGAAAAATGGAAAAGACAAGCAAACCAACAAACCACACACCTACCAACAAACAGTAACAACGAAAACAAACAACTACCACATCAAAAACAGAAAAAAAATCATTACAGCAAACCTCACTTGCACACCTAACAATGCAATCAATTACAATACTTATAAAGAAAAAATTAAAAATGACTTCCAATTAGTCTCACTGTTGTTGTTGTTTAGTCGTTCAGTCGTGTCCGACTCTTCGTGACCCCATGGACCAGAGCACGCCAGGCACGCCTATCCTTCACTGCCTCCCACAGTTTGGTCAGACTCATGTTGGTAGCTTTGAGAACACTGTCCCACCATCTCATCCTCTGTCGTCCCCTTCTCCTTGCGCCCTCCATCTTTCCCAACATCAGGGTCTTTTCCAGGGAGTCTTCTCTTCTCATGAGGTGGCCAAAGTACTGGAGCCTCAACTTCAGGATCTGTCCTTCCAGTGAGTACTCAGGGCTGATTTCTTTGAGAATGGATAGGTTTGGAACCTAATAATGAGAGGCTTACACAAGCCTGCAACCAGCTATCTGCATTGTGTTTAAAAGGGGAATGTGAAACTCTGCTGAATAAAGGAACTTGCTAGCGCACGTTAGGAAGGATATTACTAAACAATATAACCTCTCCTGCCTCCCTGTACATTCCCACTACCACCCACTGGAAAAAAATGAGCCTGAGTGGGTCATATTCATTCATTTCAATAGGTCTACTCTGAGTAGGTCTACCATTGGATACAAAAAGCATTATGAGTGTCCTTGGACATATTCTAGGTTGACAGAAATGCTCAAGAAAGGTACAAAGTTGGTGGAAAAGAAGGTTTGGTTTAGAGAGTGCTACAGTCATAGAATCCTAGAATCATAGAGTTGGAAGAGACCCCAAGGGCCATCCAGTCCAACCCCCTGCCAAGCAGGAAACATCATCAAAGCATTCCTGAAAGATGGCTGTCAAGCCTCTGCTTAAAGACCTCCAAGGAAGGAGACTCCACCACACTCCTTGGCAGCAAATCCCACTGTCCAACAGCTCTTACTGTCAGGAAGTTCTTCCTAATGTTGAGGTGGAATCTTCTTTCTTGTAGTTTGAATCCATTGCCCCGTGTCCGCTTCTCCGGAGCAACAGAAAACAACTTTTCTCCCTCCTCTATATGACATCCTTTTATATATTTGAACATGGCTATCATATCACCCCTTAACCTTCTCTTCTCCAGGCTAAACATACCCAGCTCCCTAAGCCGTTCCTCATAAGGCATCGTTTCCAGGCCTTGGACCATTTTGGTTGCCCTCCTCTGGACACGTTCCAGCTTGTCAGTATCCTTCTTGAACTGTGGTGCCCAGAACTGGACACAGTATTCCAGGTGAGGTCTGACCAGAGCAGAATATAGTGGTACTATTACTACCCTTGATCTAGATGCTATACTCCTATTGATGCAGCCAAGAATTGCATTGGCTTTTTTAGCTGCTGCATCACACTGTTGACTCATGTCATGTTTATGGTCTACCAAGACTCCTAGATCCTTTTCACATGTACTGCTCTCAAGCCAGGTGTCACCCATCCTGTATTTGTGCCTTTCATTTTTTTTGCCCAAGTGTAGCACTTTATATTTCTCCCTGTTAAAATTCATCTTGTTTGCTTTGGCCCAATTCTCTAATCTGTTAAGGTCATTTTGAAGTGTGATCCTGTCCTCTGGGGCATTAGCCACCCCTCCCAATTTGGTGTCACCTGCAAACTTGATCAGGATGCCCTCAAGCCCATCATCCAAGTCATTGATGAAGATGTTGAATAAGACTGGGCCCAAGACAGAACCCTGTGGCACCCCACTAGTCACTTCTCTCCAGGATGAAGAGGAGCTGTTAATGAGCACCATTTGGGTTCGGTCAGTCAGCCAGTTACAAATCCACTGAATGGTAGCATTGTGTAGTCCGCATTTTACCAGCTTCTTTACGAGAATATCATGGGGCACCTTGTCAAAGTCCTTGCTGAAACCAAGATAGGCTACATCCAAAGGCCTTGCTGAAACCAATATAGGCTACAGTCCTGATAGAGAAACCTGAAGCATGGTATTCGGACTTCTGGCCTCAGTTTCCCTGTTTGTGCTCTGCAGAGTACCCCAAACCCTTCCTTTTCACATCTGCATTCCCTGGCCAATTATGTCATGCTCCGAGCAAACTCGCTGAAATCAATGGACACGAGTTGCGTGCATTGGGTTTTATCCAACTTCAGTCATAACCAGAGCCAACAATTTTGAATTAAAGACCATGGCTGTAATCCTAACCCCATTCACATGGGATCAAATCCCACTGAATTCAACAGCACTTACTTCTGAGTAGACATGGTTAGGTTTGCAGTGTGACATGGGTCCGTTTCGTATAGGTTGGATCCACCTTATTGATCTAAACCACTGAGCCTAGGGCTTGCCGATCGGAAGGTCGGCGGTTCGAATCCCCGCAATGACGGGGTGAGCTCCCGTTGCTCGGTCCCTGCTCCTGCCCACCTAGTAGTACGAAAGCACGTCAAAGTGCAAGTAGATAAATAGGTACCGCTCTGGCGGGAAGGTGAACGGTGCTTCCGTGAGCTGCTCTGGTTCGCCAGAAGCGGCTTAGTCATGCTGGCCACATGACCCGGGAGCTGGACGCCAGATCCCTCGGCCAGTAAAGCAAGATGAGCGCTGCAACCCCAGAGTTGTCCGCGACTGGACCTAACGGTCAGGGGTCCCTTTACCTTTCAGTACATAGAGGGGGAACGAAGGAAAGAATGAATGCCAGCACTTTAAAACAACAACAAACCCTTAGCAGAGTATTTTAGAGCTAAGGAAGGAAGAAGAAAAGAAACTGAAAGAAAAGTGAGGAGGATGGAAAGAAAGAAAACAGAAAAATTAAAGCAAAGGAAAGAGGTGGGATTGGTGTCACAAAAGGACACCAGGGCGTTTAAATTTTACTTCATTTGTGAGTCTGTTTTTTGGGCAGCGGCAGCTCCTCCCTTTCCTCCTTCCTCCCCGCAGATCTATCATAAACACTTCAGCTCTCGACACATAAAGATTTGTTTTCTCTGTCGGGGCAATCGATAGATATACCCTGGGAAAAATATTTCCTGGCGCCTCGGTTCGCCCGCAGTTGTCCAGAGGCGACCGCAAGCCAGCTTTCCGAGGGTGGGTGGGGCGGTGGGAGAGGCGCCCTGGTTGGCTGGGGGGTTATCGGGTATCCAGGAAAGCTTTACATTTTGGGGAGGGGTAGGCGGTGGGAGAGAAAGCGCACCTTGGGCATTTGACTGGCGGGGGGGGGGAGGGAGGGAGGGCGAGGGACTTTCCCCATGCGACTTTTTCCCTGAATGGACGCGCGCGCGCGCGCTGCAGGCTTAAAGAGGAAATAAAAAAAAGGGTCTCTGCCATCGCGGCGCTTACAGTCCGCGTCAATATCTTGCGGGATATTTTCTCCCCAAGAAAGGACTCGGCTTTCAGGGAATCGAGGAATGAACTCGCTCCACAGCTGCGAGAGCAAAGGAGGTAATATGTACACCTTTCAAGGATCCGCAATATATTGGGTAACATATTGAAAACACACACACACACACAAATCGTTATCGTTTTTGTATGGACCTCGGGGCAGAGATACTGCGTCTTCCTTCCCTTCCCAGGCAGACCACGTCAGTCATGAACCATCAAGATTATATTTTATCATAATTCAGTGTATTATTATTATAAAATGTTGATAGTTCTTTACTGTTACGCTATCTGCCTAGCACACTTTTTCACACACACACACACACACACACACACAGAGAGAGAGAGAGAGAGAGAGAGAGAGAGAGAGAGAGAACTCTGCCCCGAAGTCCTTGCAATCACGGTAATATTTCTATATGTTCAGACCCCTGGTGCCCGGAACACTAAGAAGGCATTATGTCAGATAAGCGGCATATAAATGAATCCTCGTTGCCAGTAAAATATACTCAGAGTCAAGTGTGGATTTCATGCTCTTTATTCAGCTCATAGTAAGGAGGAAGGGAAGTTCCCCCAAAACGTCTGCTTTATATACATTATTTACACCATGGGCCCCATGTGATTGGCTAATTCCGGGATACTCCTGTATGCCAATCAGGTTGCAGATTCCCTTCCACCTGGAGCTGGATTGGGTGGCTCCTGCGGGCCAACCAGACTGCTGCACTCTGAATCCTATTGTTCTAGGACCTATCAGACTGCTGCATTTTGGATCCTATTCAGCTTAGTACATAACACTAGGTCTTCCTTTCTTGGGGTGCAGAGGGAGCGGTTTGGCAGTCGACAACCAACCTCTGGGATGTAAAACACAGGAGCAGTCAAACACAACATTGCTAGAGTGGACGTGAAGGGGGGTCTTAGTCCGCCAGTCGGAACTTCCTGTTTATTCTGGGCTGGGATGGGCTTCCTCTGTGTAACTAAAGATGGTTGTGGCTTCACCTGTGTGCAGGTAATACAAAACCACCATTTTCTCTCTCTTTCCGACCGTCTTTCAACAGAGCGACATGGGCTTAGGGCCAGGCAAGCTGCTCTCTTGGCCTCCAGCCAAGAGACTAGAACAGGGGCCAGCAAACTTTTTCAGCAGGGGGCCGGTCCACTGTCCCTCAGACCTTGTGGGGGGCTGGACTATATTTTGAAAAATAATAATAATGAATGAATTCCCATGCCCCACAAATAACCCAGAGAGGCATTTTAAATAAAGGCACATGTTCTACTCATGTAAAAACACCAGGCAGGCCCCACAAATAACCCAGAGATGCATTTTAAATAAAAGGACACATACTGGTACTACTCATATAAAAACACACTGAATCCTGGACCGTCCATGGCCCAGATTTAGAAGGCAATTGGGCTGCATCTGGCCCCCAGGCCTTAGTTTGGGGACCCCTGGACTAGAAGGAGCTATCTCTCTTAAGGAATAATGTATATACTATTTTCTAAGCTAAAAGTCTGCCTTCTGGGATCCGATTGTGAACAGATGATATCTTGTAAGTAAACTCTTTATACTTTTGTAGAAGACTGTGTCGTGTCTTAGTTTAAGAGGGATTAAAGGGGGAAATACCAGGACAGTATTATTATAGAGACTCTAGCGACGTCTGGGTTGTTTCAAAGCAAGTACGCTTTATTTACAAGCATATAAATCACAGAGCTTCTCCAGGAGATTCAGACTACATCTCCACTCCGGTTAGAACCGAAAGTAAGACTGACCAGGAAATAAACGGTGCGTCACATAAATCACAAAGACATTGGTGACACATCCTCCCTGTGGGAGGGGCGTACTGTTGAGCTTCTTTAACCCTGAAAGCTCCAAACCTCACAACATCCCTAGAGTGGACATAGAAGGGGATGTCTGGCCCATCCAGTCGGAACTTCCTGTTTCTCCTGGGCTGGGACAGACTTCCTCTGCATGTGACTGGAGGTGGGTGTGGCCTCACCTGTGTGCAGGTAAAAACAAAAGCAGTGGGGCCAGACGCCATCTCCCTCTTTTGACTTCGCTCTTCAAGCAAGCCTCCAGCCAAGAGAGGACAAAAGGAGCTATCTCCCCTATGGAACAATCTCCAGCAAGTATGTTACTTATTCTAACCTAAAGTCTGCCTTCTGGCATCCTATTGTGAACAGGATGTCTGTAAGTAAACTTTTTATACCTTTATAGAAGACAGTGCCGTGTCTTATCTTTTAAAGGGGAATAAGGGGGAAATACCAGGAGAGTATTATTATAGAGGTTTTAGCGAACCTGAGCAAGCATCCGCTGTGTGTGTTTAAAAGGGGAATGTAAACTCTGCGGATATTGTTGAACTTGTTAACACAAGTTGGAATAGGATATCATAAACAATATATCCTCTCCTGCATCCCTAAACATTCCCACATTTTTGAACAGTACAATGAGGACTGGCGCCTTGCGCTGTTTTTAGAGGAAGCGCCGTAGCTCAATGATAGAATGCCTCCTTTGCACACAGTGTCCCAGGTTCGATTCCCGGCATTCTCCAAGGAAAAACCGATTCCTGAAACTCTGGAGGGCTGCTGCTGCCAGTCAGTGTTGACAAGGCTGGGTGGACCTTCGGTATAAGGCAACTACAGGTATCTGTCTTGGAAAGCTTGGAAAGCAGGTGGCCAAACACGCTCCCTTCGGAACCCAAACTCAACGCTTTGGCTAGCAAACGCTGTTCTCTGCCTCCGCAGTGGGAGGCAGCAATGTTTCTCAATCTAAGATAATGGGAACCGCAAGAGTGGAGTGGGGGAGGGGAGAGAAGGCTCTTGGGATCAGGTCCGAATGCTGGATTAGATGCTTGGACTACTGCCCTGCGCTCTGCATGGGGCTCCCTTTGAAGGTGACCCGGAAACTACAACTAATCCAGAATGCGGCAGCTAGATTGGGGACTGGGAGCGGCAGCCGAGACCATATAACACCGGTCCTGAAAGACCTACATTGGCTCCCAGGACGTTTCCAAGCACAATTCAAAGTGTTGGTGCTGACCTTGAAAGCCCTACACGGCTCTGTTTCTCTGAAGGAGCATCTCCACCCCCACCGTCCAGCCCGGACACTGAGGTCCAGCTCTGAGGGCCTTCTGGCGGTACCCTCCCTGCGAGAAGCGAGGCTACAGGGAACCAGGCAGAGGGCCTTCTCGGTGGTGGCGCCCTCCCTGTGGAACGCCCTCCCGTCAGATGTCAAGGAAATAAACAACTACCTGACTTTTAGAAGACATCTGAAGGCAGCCCTGTTTAGGGAAATTTTTTTAATGTTTGATGTTTTATCGCTTTTTTAAAAATATATATTATTAATTATATTCTTTTGGAAGTCGCCCAGAGTGGTTGGAGAAACCCAGCCAGATGGGCGGGGTATAAATAATTTATTATTATTATTATTATTATTATTATTATTATTATTATTATTAGCCAGACAGACACAGCAGACCCTTCTGGTTCCCAAATGCTAATTGGCCTGCTCCAGATCCTACGCAGGCTTACTCTCAGGTAAACTTGCACCAGGACCACGCAAGCCTTTCTAAGCCTTTCTGGTTCCACTGAAATACTGGAGAGCGGTTGCTCTGGAGTAAAAGCTAGGATGTAACCTCATGCTTGAATACTTCCACACACACGAAAAAAAATCCCCAACCACAGGAGCCAACTTCCAGGAGTCTAGGTCCCTTTGAGAGGGCACCTGCCCCCCCCCCCACAAACTAATAGGCATTGCCATTCAAATGGTGTGTGAGCACCACATACTGTGATCGATTATGCGGGGCGGGGCCCCAATAGTTTATTTAAATTGGCAACCTTGCCCCCCAACCACTCCAAATATAGGATCCTCTTTCCAGTGACTAGCCTTTAACACAGAGCTCCTGGCCTCTTGAAAGTCTGAGGCAGGGGTCAGCAAACTTTTTTTCAGCAGGGGGCCGCTCCACTGTCCCTCAGACCTTGTGGGGGGCCAGACTATATTTTTGGTTTTTTAGGGGGGGGATAATGAACGAATTCCTATGCCCCACAAATAACCCAGAGATGCATTTTAAATAAAAGCACGCATTCTACTCATGTAAAAACACCAGGCAGGCCCCACAAATAACCCAGAGATGCATTTTAAATAAAAGGACACATTGTACTCATGTAAAAAAACAAAACACGCTGATTCCTGGACCATCTGCGGGCCGGATCTAGAAGGCGATTGGGCCGGATCTGGCCCTAGGACCTTAGTTTGCCTACCCATGAATTATGAGGGGTTGTACCCAGAACAAGCCTTGGAATCAATGGACTCGCGCAAGCCTGCTGCGCCCCAGGCTTTTAACTGCTCCGACCCCTGATCACGACTTAGCCCTGGTCCTCCCCGGCTTAACATGTTGGGGGGATCCAGCTCGGGAGACAAAAGACTGAGTCTGGGGGAAGAGGCAGGCGGAAGGAAAGTGCCCAGGTGGGGGGGGGTCTCTTAAACCCCATTTAGATGAAGGCCTAAGGCACTTTTGACTCCCCCGGCACACGCGCGCGCGCGCGCACACACACACACGGCACCTGCCTTGAGGGGATTGCCATTTGCATTGCGTCTCTAACTTTCTCCGCCTTCCCTTCCCAAACGTTGGAATCTGGGCTCCCTTGGCCAAAAAAAGTGTGTGAGTGTGAAAGGGGAAAAAGGGAAGTGAGTGAGAGAGAGAGAGAGAGAGAGAGAGAGAGAGAGAGAGAGAGAGAGAGAAGATTTAACTTAAATTAATTCAACTTGCTGCATTATAACATAGCACATGTGGATAGTATGGCATGTCTGTCTGTCTGTCTGTCTGTCTGTCTGTCTGTCTCTCTCTCTCTCTCTCTCTGTGTGTGTGTGTGTATCTTACAAAAAACATCTAACATGGACGAGCGATGTTATTTTCCTAACTGCTTCTGCATCTAGCTTAGCGATCCTGTTCGTTTTACAAACACCTTGCTTCTTATAAGGAATATTAACTAGGACGACGCATTTGGGGCCAAATTTCTGAAGGGATCCAAGTTTTTTTTTGGGGGGGGGGGGGAATCTGCAGCACGCGCGCGCACCCGTACAATTGACCCTCGTCCGCCTTCTTTCCTCCAAACTTTTCCTAAACCGTCCCTCCTCCTTCCCCACCCCCAGCCCCCAAAGAAAGGAAAAAACCACCGCGTAAGAAAAGCTTATTTTTGAGTTCAGACCCCCAGCGTTTGTAGGGCTTAAACAGGAGACTGGGGGGGGGGGAGAGCTGCGCCCGGCTAAGTCCCACTCAGAGTAGACCCATTGAAAATCAATGGGCTTCAAAGGCAGGCACGCCCATTGATTTTAATGAGTCTTTCGACACTTGAGGAAAGAAAGAAAGGGGAAAAAAGCAAACGGGCTGTATCCAAGAGATTTATATTGGAGTGATTTAGTTAATAAAAAAGGATCGCAGAGTTTTAATATTTTTATATTTGAAGGAACACATTAGTAATTATAATAGCAATAAAACAACAACAGTGCATAGTTGGAGAATAGGCGTTTCAAATCCTTCGGATTATTCTACAATCCGCTTCGTATATTTCGCTTCTTTTCAGGGGATGCGATCTGAAAAGCACATTTGCTAAGGACTGGTCGCAATGGGTTAGGGAATGGGTAGAGGTCCTACTCCGAGAAGATCGATTTGGATTCAGTGAGACTGAAATAATAATAATAATAATAATAATAATAATAATAATAATAATAATAAACAATAAACTTTTTTGCAAAGGAGAACCGTACAGATCTGCTAACTAACCGCCCACCCGGCAAGGCTGCAACCCGAGACGCGCTGTAGCGGGAGGAAAACGCGCAGAACGCAGCGAGGCTTACTTCAGAGGAAACTACGCTTAGGGAATCGGTTTGCGGGGTTGCTGCTTCCCCGCGTTTTACACTCAGAGAATAGGGACGGAATCTTAAGCATCTCTACCAGAGCTATCAACCTTCCTTTTTTCCCCCCCATTGGGAAATTGCCATAGGTGTCAACTTTTCCTTTTTTTTGCAATGGGAAACAGCGCTGGAATAAGGGAATTTCCCGCAAAAAAAGGAAAAGTTCACAGCTATGATCTCTACTCAAAAGTAAGCCTCGCTGTGTTCGCTGGCGCGCAGTGCCAAGAACCGCCGGGTAGGTCCTTTTAAAAAAATACAATAAAAAGGGAATCCTACTTAGAGTAAGTCCACTGAAATTGACGCAGTTTCTTTTTATTTAATGGGTCCGCTCTGAATACGGCTAAACCCTAGATACCTCTGAATAAACCTGACCACGGATCTGCTTTTGGAAGCTGCACATGCGCGCGCAATAGTTTAATACTCAAAAGTCATTTCGCACGGAAGAAGGGGGGTCCTTCTAGAATCTAGAGAAATAAGCTATAATCCTTAAAAAAACAAAGCCCTTTTACTTTGGAGTAAATCCCAATTCAACATACTGGGACTTCTGGAAAATCACCCCACATCCTTTTAAACTTAAAACAAACCTTGCAGGGTGATGTCGAAGAGTTTATCATTACCATCACCATTAATACGAAAAACAGGTTGCGTGCGTCTAGTTACATTCTGAGTAGACCCACTGGAATTAATGAACCTTAGTGGGGTGGAGGGGTCATGCTCTTATATTCCAGCGGGTCTTCTCTGAGTAGGAGTAATGTTGGATACAAGTTCATATTCTTTCGTCGTCTCCATCTGCGCACAGGCAGTGTAAGGACTTTGGCACAGTGAGCGCAAGTGGCGGCGATAGGATCACCCGCAGTCGGGCAACGCCTTTTATCGGGACCCCCCCCCATCCGTCACAGAAGTGTGGCAAGCTTCCAGCTCCTACAGAGCTCTTGCTCAGGCTCAGCGTTGCGCCAAGAGGGAGCTGCGCTGGGGCCTTGAGCGCAGACTGCGGTGTCTCTCCATCACGAAGATGAGCCTGTTGGACTCATTAGCTTCACTAATCAGTCTTGATTATTACTTGTACTTCTTCCGTCTGTTTCCTTTTTGAGATTATTTTCCCTTCTCCCTTCCTCTCTGCTCGCCTGAGGAAGAACTCTGTTAGAACCCGAAAGCCCCCGCACTTTTTGTGACATTTTGGTGGGTCTCAATAAATATTAAACTCCTGGTTTTCTTAAACTGAAAGCGACCTGTCGCGCGTATCCACAAATAGCGAGAAACTTAAAAAGTCTAGGAAAGTCTGGCGAGGAAGTTTTGTGATCACCACGGAGGAAAGGGCGCGAGGGGGTGGGGGTGGGACATTCGGCAAGATTTTGGAAGGAAAGGGAGATCCATTCCTAAAAAGCCCTGCTTCGTAAATGAAAGAAAGAACAAAATAAAAAATAAAAAATATTCCTTCCAGTAGCACCTTAGAGACCAACTAAGTTTGTTCTTGGTATACGAAAGCTCATACCAAGAACAAACTTAGTTGGTCTCTAAGGTGCTACTGGAAGGATTTTTTTAAATTATTATTATTTTTTTACTATGGCAGACCAACACGGCTACCAACCTGTAACTGAAAGAAAGAAAAAAAGTTTGGGTGCCTGTGTTGAGATTTGTGATTTCAGGTACCTCCAGTCATGCCGAGACCAGACGCTTTGAAATTAAAGGGCAAGCCTCATTTAACCCCATTAATGTAAATGGGCCTACTCTGAGTAGGGCGTAGTTAGCTATAACCCACTCTATGTATCTACCAGCGCAAGGTATATATATCTATATTCCCAGATATATGACACTGCAGGAAAGTTTTGCCGCTGGGCGTCCAGTTTTCTTAAACTGTAACCTCCTCGCGTGCAGAGACCCTTCCCTCTTTCTCCAACGCTTCCCCAGCCCCCTGTTACAGCGCCTTACAGATAAAGCCAACGCTGTACATGCAGAAACAGATCCTAAGGTGCATATTAAAATCTATCTCTCTATCTAATTTAGAATACAGTAAAGGCCAGGACACGCTTCCGTCATTCCCACTGAGTTTCACCACGCTCGCTTCCTGGTGGGAAAGTTAACCGTCGTGTCTACTCTGAAGCAAACCCAGTTGAATCCAGCGGGCCTTACTCCCAGGTACGGGGGAAGGGGGTGGGGAGAGTTAGAACTACAGCATTCAAACCCCATTGCAGCTAGAAATCTTCTGCTTGAAATCTGAACAGGATCCTTCCCAAAATCAACAGCCAGGTACCGGCTGATTCCACCTTAAAAGGGAACAGAACTGCAACCGAGCTGAAATCAGGTGTACAAATTGGAAAGGAGGCTCAGTTTGGCTGGAACGTGTTCCTTGCAAAATTATATTGTGCCCAAGATAGGGGTCCCGGTGCGCGCGGGGGGGGGGGAGAGATACGGGGCCTTCCAGCTTTCAAACGTGGGAGAATGGGGGGGGGGAACATTTCAGTGTACTCAAATTCTCCCCCTCACACGTTAAAAGGGCATCTTATAGGAACCCTGTATGAATTTAAGATTTTATATATTCTTGGGAAGAAAATGGTCTAAAAGTTTGCAATCCTAACCGCCCCCTCCCCGAACCAGGGAGCAAGATCCCTTTAATCCGGTTGGGCTTACTTCTGAGTAGATCGGGTTAGAGTTGCGCTGTATACCCGGACGTCTTCCAGAAAACCTTAAAAAGATAGTTGGCACTGATTTCACCCACTCAGTGTAAATAATATCATGACTGTTCAACCACTATCCATTTTCGTGCCAGTAGCAATGGCAGAATCGGGGCCCTGACGCTCAAATAAAAAGTTGAAAGTAATCTAATTAAATAATATATATATATTTTAAGAAAAATGCAAAAGAAATCAAGAAACCCCGTGCATTAATGTTTTGTATTTTTTAATTCTCTAGCGCGGGGATTTGGGGGGAACCGTCGTTGTTGCGAAATTTCCATATTTCCATATATTCCCATTATTGCCCAGATTTTCATATAATATGCACAAACGCGGGGAGGCACAGTTAGGATGTCTCGGACTCTTGTCGTGAGCGGACGAGGCGGAAATGTGTGTTAAACTCTTAGCTACGCGGGTAAAAAAAAAAATTATCTAACGACACACCGGCTCAGAATCAGTGAGTGGCGACTTTTACTTTCAAGTAAATTCGCCTATAATTATACGGAAATGAATATGGAACTTTAATCACACACCAATAATGGTCTCCAGCTTTCTGGTCTGGTCTGGAGAAATGCAAACATTTTGGGGTACACTTTGAGGGGGTTCCCCACCTTTAAATTAGATAGATATATAGAAACACACACACACACACACACACAGAGAGAGAGAGAGAGAGAGAGAGAGTCGCCTATGGAGATATTTGTGTTCTTTGGGGGGGGGGGGTATCCCCTGATTTTCTCCGTATCTCTCCTTTCAGCTTTCCAGCCCTCGGAGAAGAGATCTTAAATCTTGCCAGGCCTTTGCAGCAGAGCAAGTTGATTCTACTCAGAAGTAAAGCCCATTGTTTTCAGTGGACGTTCCTTGCTCCCTGGTGATTGTTTTCTTCGCAAGGATCCCCTCCTTGGTGAAGGATTGAGAGGCGAGTCGGCCTAAGGTTTAGGAAGGAAGCAGCGGCGGCTGCGGGTGGGGGGTGGGGGTGGGAAGATCCCTCCTGCACTGGGAATCTGTGATCTGGCCTTGACTGATCCTGTTTGGGCAATTCCGCCGCTCCGTTTTAAAACCACAGTCCTTGGAATGACGATCCAGTGATGTTGGGGGTTGTTTTGGCGGGTGGGGTGGGGGAGAGAGGGAAACTAGTCATAAAAAAATAAAATAAAAACAAAAATAAAATAAAATAAAATAAAATAAACCGTATTGTCTTGGCCGCTGAATAAATCTTTGCTATAGTCTTGCTTAGCTCTGGGAAAACTCTGAAAGGCTGGTCTTGAGAGGGGCGATTTTTTTTACGGATAAGATGATCCGGGTTTTTTGTTTTGCTGTTTTAAATAAGTGCAGGTGTGTGTAAATCAAAGGATACCCCCCTCTCGAAACACATTTCCCCCGCTTCAGGAACAGCAATAATTCATCTTTTTTATTATGATGATGGGGGGGGGGGTTGCAAATGGGACGGTTCAAGTTGCCATTCCCATCTCTCACACACTCGCTTCCTCGAGAGTAAGCCCCCCGTCCAACTTACTTCTGTGACTAGGCGGGTCTAAATCTGGACGACAATGCGCTTCCGGGCTAACCGACCCATTGAAAGCAACGGGTGTGCATAATAAGACTATTTAAGTACACTCCTCTCTTTTCCAAAGGGCGGCAACAAGTCTCGAAGCGACTCGTCCGACGAGCTGGGATTAACGCGAAGATACTATATTAAAGAAATGTCCAAACTACGCGAAGTTCTAAAAGTGTTTTAGTCCCCTTCCCCCGCCCCCGCAACAAATCAATAGGTCGAAAAAATATCCTTCTACAACCAACTAAAAAAAAAAACTAACCAGAAATAAAACGCCCGGCCAAAGACTAGGCATACTCTAGAGTAAGACTTGAGACAGTACAACAATATTTATGAGTGGATTTGAATACAGCCCATAATTTAGTTGCACACGGACTATAATGATACCGGTGGCCTGCTGTTGAGCAACAGAATAGAGTAGACCCATTGAAAGTGATGGGCACGCCTGACTTAGGCCCATTAACTTTAGGGGGGTTTGTTCTATTATTTAGTGGGAATATGATGGTGACTTCTCCCTCTCTCTCATTCTCTCTTTATCCTTTTAGATCCCCTCTTCGGAAAAAACTTAATTTTTTAAAAGGGGAAATTTGGTAACAAGGAACCGGGCGCGCGCGTGTGTGGATAGATAGATAGATATTGTATGTTTTAACTTCTTTACCACTTTCCGGGGAAGGGTGGTTTTCTAAGGCCAAGCCTTCCGAGGCGCGCTGGCGGCTTCTTAAGCAACCCTCAACCCCAAATTTATTTTTGAACCGCGACATGGATCTTAGCCACCAGAAAGCAGATTTTAAAAGCGAGGCGAGATCCATCTGCGCACCTTCGCCAACAGCTCAGGAGAAAACCGGACTGAAACCGGATTGGGCCGACTTCAGAGTGAACGTGCCTTGGATCGGATCACACACGTCCCTTCCCTCTGGAGTAGTAGACCTGCCATCGCTGGCTCCTCTTTCCATTCTCTCTAAACGCCCCCTTTCTGTCCCCTCCCTCCAGCTAAACCAGGATGTAACCCCCTAAAACCCCGTTTATCTAGGAGGTAAGTCCCCATTCAACCCAACACGGTTTACTCCTGAGCAAACTAAGAAAGACCTGGCTGGGGTTGGGAGCGCTGTCAATCATTACCCCGCAAAAGGCGCCCTTACATCATTTCTCCTTTTGTACTTTGTGCAGTTGGAAACCAAAGTCCAAGCAAACCCTTGAAGCTTGGCGATCTTGCAGATTATTCCCACCCACACACCCACCCTCCACTCCCAGCTCCACAAATTTCCCTCTTCCAAACCTCGTGCGCGCGCGCAAACCTCAAGGCGAGGCAGGCCGGGGCTAGATTTCTGACACAATCACTTTATTCAACATTCTGGGCTAGCGAAATAAAACCTGAGGTTTGGGGGCGAGAGAAGAGGTTTAGACTGAGAGTCTCTGGGGGCCGAAAATTGATAGGCTCGGGAATTAGCTGTCGTTCCGCCCGCCCGCCCGCCCCCCACCCCACCCGCAACCAACCACCACCCCAAAACACCACCCATCGATCGCTTCTCTACAATCTAGAAAGAACTGGCGCACACAGAGGCAAGTAGCGATCGTCTAAGACTCCACAACACAAACATAACACACACACACCCCACAATTTATTAAAATTATCCATCTGTAAACAGAAAAAAGGGATCTCTCCAACCTCACTATCAATTTTACTGCTTTCCTCATTTCCCCGGAAGCACTTGAACCACAATTTATTTAATTTTTTGAACCACCATATAGCCATTATTTTCCCCACTTGGATGTTCAGTGTAAATAGAGGGTTTAAGTTTAGAGGACCCTTCAAATTAAAAGGGAGCTCTCTCGCTCTCTCTCTCTCTCTCTCTCTCTCTCTCTCTCTCTCTCTCCTACAAATACAGAAACAAAAATTATTTCTACCCAGTTCCACCAGAGTAATACGGCCCTGCCCTTCCTCCGGTTTAAGATTCTTAGTCTGGCTTGATGATTTACCTGACAGTATTTTTTAAAAAAAATAATTAAAAAAACAAACAAACCACCACGCGCGCGCACTCTTAGCCAAACTGACAAAGCCTTGCAGATTTCACTGGGGGTGGGGGGCGCGCCCTGCATCGCTTCGCTCTTTTTTAAAAGAGAGAGAGAGGAGGGGGGTAAATCTCACTTTCCCTCTCTGCGTGAAATAGACAAGGGGCTGGTAAATTTCCTTCCGAACAGGCAAGATCCTGCGCCAAATTGATCGGAATGGGAGTTTAATCGATCGGGCTCCTCATCGATCCGCATCGATCCCCTTCCCGTCGCTTAGCAAGCCTCGATCGCGCGCGCGCGCACCCAGCCCCACTGCAGCAAAACCAAGGGAGGTGGAAAGAATCAATCGGTGGGGTTTATTACGTGTGTGTGTGTGTGTGTGTGTGTTGGCTTAACTTCCATGGGGCGGAAACAAGTTCCTTGGTTGTTTCTTTTATTAAACTTTTTTTAAAAAAAACAACAACAACGACAAAAAGACCCCTAACATGGGGAGGTGTTTGTGTGTCCGCATGTAACCCTCCTTCTTAAATTGAAGTTGTTGGGCAGTTCACCAGGAACATCCCTGTTGGTTTCGATGGGAATATTCTGGAGGAAATCGGCCTGTGGGTTTCAACCTTGTTTGCAGCTTAAAAAAAATCTTTGCATTAAAAAAAAAGAAAGAGAGAGAGAGAAAGGAAGGTGGGGGAGGAGAAAGCCTGATCCGGCTTTCAACAGTGTCCTGGTTTCAGTTTTGCTTCTCAGATAGGCATCACAAACGACGCATTTTAAAGCAGAGCGCGCGCGCGCGCCTCGACTCATCCACGCGCCTACGCGTAAAAAGGGCACACATTCGAAGTTTCTCTCCAACACAGCGTCCCTGAATTTGCAAACGCCCTCATTCCGTTCCTCTCTTCCTCTTGTATTCTGCCTGCATCTCTCTAACGGATGATGCCCCCCAAATGCGCATCTTTTGGCTGTGTGTGAAACAAACCTTTCTGTTGCCTACGCTACTATTTTTTATTTTTTGAGGGTAGGGGGGGTGGAGAACGGCAGGAGGAATGCTAAAGAACGTGGGCTTTATACAAAAGTTCTAATAGAGGTTGCTTGTTGCTGTATGACTGGGGGTCCTCTAAGTCCTGCTCAGAGTAGACCCATTGGAATGAACGGAGTACTCTAAGGGTCTCAGTTTCAATGGGTTTGGTGTGATGGGTGGACCCTAAAATTTTGTCCTGCTCAGAGTAGACCCACTGAAGTTAGGTTCATTCGTGAAGTTAGGCTCATTCATTCCAATGGCTCTTCTCTGAGTAAGCCTGGCGTTGGGTACGACCTCTTCTTAATTATAATTAATTAATTCATACTGACACAAGGAATAATAATTGCAATGATTATGATAAAAATGAATGACGGAATTCAGGGCACATAACAGAAAGCACTACTTCATATAGTGTTATGGGACAGGAAGCAGTGATGACCAACTTCAGAACCCTCCAAGTGTCCCTATTTTCCAGGAGGGACAGTCCTGGATCCCAGAATGTCCCTCTCTTCCTTGTTGTTTAGTCGTTGAGGGTCGTGTCCAACTCTTTGTGACCCCATGGACCAAAGCATGCCAGGCACTCCTGTCTTCCACTGCCATCCCGCAGTTTATCAGACTCATGTTTATTTCCTGCTTGGACTACTGCAATGTGCTCTCCATGGGGCTACCATTGAAGGTGACCCGGAAACTGCAACTAATCCACAATCCGGCAGCTAGACTAGGGACTGGGAGAGGCCGCCGAGACCCTATAGCACCGTTGCTGAGAGATCTGCATTGGGTCCTAGGAATCTCAATGATACAAAATTAACTAGTTTACTGTCAGATTCATTGAGTACATACTAAGGTTACAAAAGATATAAACTACATTATTAGGTATTAGAGGTAAAGGGACCCCTGACCATTAGGTCCAGTCGCGGACGACTCTAGGGTTGCGGCGCTCATCTCGCTTTACTGGCCGAGGGAGCCGGCGTCCAGCTTCCGGGTCATGTGGCTAGCATGACTAAGCCGCTTCTGGCGAACCAGAGCAGTGCATGGAAATGCCGTTTACCTTCCCGCCGGAGCGGTATCTATTTATCTACTTGCACTTTGACGTGCTTTCGAACTGCTAGGTGGGCAGGAGCTGTGACCGAGCAACGGGAGCTCACCCTGGCATTGCACGGATTCGAACTGCCGACCTTCTGATCGGAAAGCCCTAGGCTCTGTGGTTTAACCCACAGCGCCACCTGGAAGCTGGACGCCGGCTCCCTTGGCCAGTAAAGCGAGATGAGCGCCGCAACCCCCAGAGTCGTCCGCGACTGGACCTAATGGTCAGGGGTCCCTTCACCTTTACCTTTTACAATATCTTGCAGGAACAAATTCCAGCAGCTTGCAACTGCTCTCAGGACAGAGATTCCATGTACACACACACACCCTCAGTTGAAAGCACATTCAAGCACACATGCAGCGCACCCAGAAAGAGTATCCCAAGAACTGCATTTACCCCTCAAAGAGCTACAATTACTGAAATCTACTACATACAACAGTTTCCCATGATTCTTTGCTTTACATTCTTGGAGTGCATGCAGGTAAAGTCTGTTGATCATTCATCAACTGGTTACGTGAACCTCAGACTGAGTTCCACAAGCCCAGGATCCCTGATGCTGTCGAAAAATCACAACTTCCTTCCTTCCTTCCTTCCTTCCTTCCTTCCGTCCTTCCTTCTTCCTTCTTCCTTCCTTCCTTCTTCTGTCCTTTCTTTCTTTCTTTCTTTCTTTTGCTTGTCTTTTCTTTCTTTTTTCGTTCTTTCTTTTCTTTTGTTTCTTTTTTCTTTCTTTCTTTCCTTTCCTTTCTTTTCTTTCTTTTCCTTTCTTTCTTTCATTCATAATCCTTTTGGTCGTCTTTTTTCCTTAGTATCGAAAACTAATTAAATAATCTGTTAGCTAACCGTGTAAATTGAGATCCACTGCTAGCTTGTAATGATGGTCAACAGTGGAATTGACAGAGAGATGGAGACCAGCCTGTCAATATCATCCATCTCTGGTTGGGCTGGGGAGGGGAGAGAGAGGGGGTCTCTCATCATGCTAGACCTCAGGGACTTCCCACAACCCTGAATGTCAGAAGGAAGCAAGACAGGCCTTGTTCACACAACGCAGAGTCAAACGACCGGCATTTCTTCCCACAAAATGTTGGGCTGGGAAAACAAGGGTTCAAATCCTCATTCAGAGGTGGGATCTTGGGGGGGGGTCAATCAGGCCTCTCAGCCTAAAGCCTCACAGGGTTGTTGTGAGGGTAAATTAGGGGTGAGTGTGTAACCATGTATACCACCTTGAGTTTTGGAGGATAAGTCGAGTTTCCTGTTCTCACAGCGGCCAACCAGATTGCCCTAATGGGAAACCATGAATGGAACTAAATATTCATTTATTGCATTTATAACACAGGTCCTAAAGATCTCTACTTGGCTCCCAGTACATTTTCCAGGCAGGGATGTGGTGGCACGTGGGTTAAACCACAGAGCATTGGGCTTGCCGATCAGAAGGTCGGCGGTTCGAATCCCCCAATGACGGGTGAGCTCCCGTTGCTCGGTCCCAGCTCCTGCCTACCTAGCATTTCGAAAGCACATCAAAGTGCAAGTAATAAATGGTCCCGCTCCAGCAGGAAGGTCAACGGATTTCCATCGCTTTCTGCTCTGGTTCTCCAAGATGGCTTAGTCATGCTGGCCACATGACCCGGAAGCTGTACGCTGGCTCCCTTGGTCAGGGGTCCCCTTTACCTTTACATTTCGAGGAACAATTCAAAGTATTGGTGCTGACCTTTAAAGTCCTAAATGGCCCTATTCCTGAAGGAGCATCTCCACCCCCATCATCCAGCCCAGACACTGAGGTCCAGCGCCGAGGGCCTTCTGGCGATTCCCTCCCTGTGAGAAATGATGTTACAGGGAACCAGGCAGAGGGCCTTCTCAGTGGTGGCGCCCTCCCTGGGGAACACCCTCCCACCAGATGTCAGAAAATAAACAACTACCTGACTTTTAGAAGACATCTGAAGGCAGCCCTGTTTAGGGAAGTTTTTGATGTCTGATGTTTATTGTGTTCATCCACTATGAAACCATTGGCATCTAGTTAGATAAAGGTAAAGGGACCCCTGACGGTTTAGGTCCATCGCAGACACTCTGGGGTTGTGACGATAATCTTGCGTTACTGGCCGAGGAGCCGGCGTCCAGCTTCCGGGTCATGTGGGCCAGCATGACTAAGCTGCTTCTGGAGAACCAGAACAGCGCACCTAAACTCATTAACCTTCCTGCCGGAGTGGTACCTATTTTATCTACTTGCACTTTGATGTGCTTTCGAACTGCTAGGTAGGCAGGAGCAGGGACCGAGCAACGGGAGCTCACCCCATCGCGGGGATTCAAACCGCCGACCTTCTGATCGGCAACGCCCTAGGCTCTGTGTTAAACCCACAGCGGTACCAGCCATCTAGTTACAGGTAGGTAACCGTGTGGTCTGCCATAGTCAAAACAAAACAAATAAATGAATAAAAAAATCCTTCCAGTAGCACCTTAAGGCCATAGAATTATAGAATAGAATCATAGATCATAGAGTGGAAGAGACCCCAAGGGCCATCCATCCAACCTCGTGCCAAGCAGGAAACACCATCAAAGCATTCCTGACAGATGGCTCAAGCCTCGCTTAAAGACCTCCAAAGAAGGAGACTCCCCACACTCCTGGCAGCAAATCCACTGTCCAACAGCTCTTACTCAGGAAGTTCTTCCTAATGTTTAGGTGGAATCTTCTTTCTTGTAGTTTGAATCCATTGCCCCGTGTCCCTTCTTCTCGAGCAGCAGAACAACAACCTTTCTCCCTCCTCTAGACATCCTTTGATATTTTGAACATGGCTATCATCACCACCCTTAACCTTCTCTTCTCCAGGCTAAACATACCCAGCTCCCTAAGCCGTTCCTCAAGGCATCATTTCCAGGCCTTGGACCATTTTGGTTGCCCCCCTCTGGACACGTTCCACTTGTCAGTATCCTTCTTGAACTGTGGTGCCAGAAATGGACACAGTATTCCAGGTGAGTCTGACCAGAGCGGAATATAGTGGTACTATTACTCCCTTGATCTAGACGCTATACTCCTATTGACCAACTAAGTTTGTTCTTGGTATGAGCTTTCGTGTGCATGCACACTTCTTCAGCCATCTAGTTAGTGATGCTCATATAATGGTTCTACTCATGAGTACGATTATATTGGCTACAGCGCCCTGCTCAGTTGAGCCAGCCACAGGTTTTCCTGGGCCACCTGGAAGATATGGGAAGAAATCTATCCTTTCAGAGAAAGGTTACCTTTGAGATCCGCCAGTGAGGGAGGGAGGGAAAGAGAAATCAATGCAGGCTATAGTGTGAGATTGAGAAGACAACATCCATCTATCACTTAGAGCTTCGATGGGATTAGAATAGTCTTGTCAACAACCGATGGCTTAAAGAGACCATTTCAACAGCTTCTCCCTCTTGTGCGCTTGTGAGCTCACGCACAAAAAACACCTTTCCCCTTTCTCGATTCATCATCACTGCCACAATAACGGCCTGGGCACCCTAATGGCCAGAACCAGAACGGGGGGGGGGGCAATTATTTGCTGTGGTTCTGCATGGTGCAAGATGCCACAAAATCGTAAAAACAAAATAAAATAAAAAATTCATTCCAGTAGCACCTTAGACACCTCTGAGGTGCTACTGGAAGGAATTTTGTTAATTTTATTTTGTTTTGACTATGGCAGACCAACACGGCTACCTACGTGTAAGAAAACCGTAAGAATGTCAGAAAAGCTGAGATATGCAAGCAAGGACCTAAAAGGCACCTTAACCTAGGTTACGGGTTATATATTATATATATTTCATAACAAGATACAAAGCTGAAAATGAATGAACAGGCAGCTGAAATATTATTCTCCTTTTCACATGGTCTAGTCCAGGGGTCAGCAAACTTTTCAGCAGGGGGCGTGTCCACTGTCCCTTGTGGTGGGCCGACTATATTTGCAGGAGGGGAGGGAAATGAAACATATTCCTATGCCCCACAAATAACCCAGAGATGCATTTTAAATAAAAGGGCACATTCTACTCATGTAAAAACACACTGATTCCCAGACCGTCCGCGGGCTGATTTAGAAGGTGATGGAGCCGGATCCGGCCCCTGGGCCTTAGTTTGCCTACACATGGTCTTAAGTGTAGGACTCTGTGTAGAACTCCATACCCTCCAACACTTCTTCTCTTCTTCTTCTTCTTCTTCTTCTTCTTCTTTCTTCTTCTTCTTTCTTCTTCTTCTTCTCGCTTCTTCTTCTTCTTCCTTCTTCTTCCGCCCCACCCAATCTGACTGGATTGCCCCAGCCGCACTGGCAGTTTCCAACATATACAAAAACATAACATGAAACATTAAAAAAACTTTAGATTCTTCTAAAGGTTGGCTCGGGGGTCGGATAATTCCATCCCCTCCAACGTTTCCCCCATGAAACTAGGGACGTCCTATTCCATCCCCTCCAAAGTTTCTCTCCTGAAAATAGGGACGTCCTAAGGAAAAGCAGGACATTCCAGGATCAAATCAGAAACCGGGGCCGCTTCTGTAAATCCGGGTCTGTCCCTGGAAAACAGAGGCACTTGGAGTGTCTGGGACGCTCTCCGAAATCAGGGCAAATTGAGATGTGTGTACTTTTGTTCCTTTTCGGCTGGGGAGGAGAGAAAACATTTGCCTTGCGGTCTGACTGCAAAAGCTGTTGTTTGTTTTTTAAAAAGCCACGATCGGAACGGAGTTATGGCATTCAGCAGATTACAAAAGAAACCTCTGGGAGGAAGGAAAAGCAAGATGGAGATGGACAGAGGAGTGGGGGGGGAAGCCGAGGAAGGAGCAGGCAGGCAATCGAGTGCCTTTATCAATATTTCTCCCGAAAATGTATAATGCATTTTCTTTTCTGAAAAATTAATAACCTTGCTTTGTCTCTATCGACGTTTTCCTCCGGCTCGCGGTGGTGGATGTCCAGTGGAAATCGAGCAGGGAGGGAGAAAGAGCCGGCTGACCCTCAACAAGTCCAGCTTTGGTAGCCTTTCAGGGCTGGCAGCAGAAAATTGGGCCTCATTTCCAGACATCGAATCTCATTTGGTGTCTGGGAGCTGAAATCTCGGAGCCGAGCGCTGCTCCCCGCCAGTTGCGAGCTCGGGGTTGCAGCCGCGTTCATCCTACTCAGAGTAGGCCCAGGATGTTAAAACAGGAAGCAAAATTGTTGGAATTGTTGGGGAAAGAAGGTAGTTTTTCCACATGTGGTGGTTATGTGACAACGTGAAAATTTATTGGGACAACATATATAATTTACTAGCTGGCCCGGCCACGCGTTGCTGTGGTTTTTTTTTTTTTTTTGCTTTAAAATTCTCCTGACCCTGAGAGTATTCTGGAAGCTCCGTTTTCATTCTTCCCTGTCCCTTTAGAGCAGGGGTCAGCAACCTTTTCCAGCCATGGGCCGGTCCACTTTCCCTCAGACCATGTGGTAGGCCGGACTATATTTTTTTTGGGGGGGGGATGAACTAATTCCTATGGTCATGTCTTTATTCTTTTAAGGGGAATTCAAGGGGACCTACCAGGAATGTACAATTCAATCTGAGACAGACTGAATGTACAATAGCGAGAGGCTCACATGAGCCTGCAACCAGCTATCTGCTGTGCGTGTAAAAAGGGTGTGTGTGTGTAACTCTTATGCACATAAAGGAACTTCCTAGCGCAAGTTAGGGAGGATATTAATAAACAATACCCCTCTCCTGCCACAGTGAACATTCCACAAAGATTCCCTGCCACCCTTACTCTAACCACTGCACAACACAGCCATCCTTCTGTGGTGCGATGTCCTAGTTCTAGCCACTGATTCGCACACGAGGGTACTCCTCCGAATGGCTGCAGACCAAGAGTTCTGCCCATCAGTACATCACTCGGCCATGAGTAATGTTCGTACCAGGTACGGCTTGGGCCAATATGCCAAGAGAATGTCTCAAGAAGACCATTAACTGCTCTCTTCCCCTCCGCTCTTGGCTGTTTGTTTTCACTTAGGGGTAACATCATTGACGTTGAGCTAACATCGCTCAATATTTGACGGGCAATCCACTGACCCTGTCAGCCACATCTCAGCCAGACATCCCCGTGTTCTTAAACCTCAGCATAAATCTTTGGCCTGATCCCGAGACTCTGCCATCAAACTCCTCCTAATGAGGCTGGTCGTGGGCTGCCAAGATTCGTGGGGGTGCGGGGGGAGGAGGAGGAGGAGAGGAGGAGGAGGCATGGCCCCAACTGCTGGCTGTCTTTGGAGAGTCAGTTCTGGGCATGGAGTAGTTGCTTTCTGCAAAACGGCTTCTCCGGGCAGTTTTGGAAGGTCTTGAAGAGGCATAGGACAAGGAGGGCCCCCACATACCTTCCAACTTTCTCTGATGGAATTGGGTTGTCCTATTCAATTATATTAGGGACGCGGGTGGCGCTGTGGGTTAAACTACAGAGCCTAGGGCTTGCCGATCAGAAGGTCGGCAGTTCGAATCTCCCCAATGACGGGGTGAGCTCCTGTTGCTCAGTCCCTGCTCCTCCCAGCCTAGCAGTTTGAAAGCACGTCAAGTGCAAGTATATAAAGGTACCGCTCCGGCTGGAAGGTCAACGGCGTTTCCGTGCGCTGCTCTGGTTTGCCAGATGCGGCTTAGTCATGCAGGCCACATGACCCGGAAGCTGTACGCCGGCTCCCTCGGCCAGTAAAGCGAGATGAGCGCTACACCCCATTGCTTTACAGCTTCCTGGTCATGTGGCTAGCATGACTAAGTCACTTCTGGCAAACCAGAGCAGCGCACGGAAACACCATTTACATTCCCTCCAGAGCCCCCCAGATGTTGGGGATAATTCAGACAGAAATTCCCAGGTGTCAAAAAGGTTATTTATGTATGTTGCTACTGAGTCCGTGTTTCGTTAGCCCCCAAATGGAAAATGAGCAAAGTCCCAACTAACAGATTGTCAACTTAAACTGATGGAATATGCGTAGCTTGCCGACTTAACTCTATATATATAAATGTTCCCATTGTGTGCGCGCGGACACCGATGTTCTCCGTAACCGCTGCACCAAGCAGCATCAATTAGGACAAAGCGTAACATGACCATCGAGGAAGGATCTGGCAT
This sequence comes from Lacerta agilis, assembly GCF_009819535.1. NCBI lineage: Eukaryota > Metazoa > Chordata > Lepidosauria > Squamata > Lacertidae > Lacerta > Lacerta agilis. The sequence goes on from NC_046329.1 coordinate 10,029,937, forward strand.
AATAAAAATAAAAAAACCACACCTGTCATGCCTAAAATATAGAATAAAGGCCAAAAAAATGGCGCACCGATTATACCTCACCAGCAAAAGGAATGAAGACTCCAACAGCATCCATAGAAAGGCAGATGGCCCGCCGACATCATCAGACCTGGCCAGCAACAATGCCTGTGCCCTCACCTAAAATGGCCATCGCAGCTTCGCATGCTCCGAGAGGGGAAAAAAAGCGGAGCAGGAGGCATGCCTGAGAGGTCGCACTGAGTAAGACCAGCTCTGAGGGGATTGTGTCACTGGGGTGCGTGATTTTGGGACTGGGTAATTTTGGGACTGGGGTAGGGGAGAATGCTCTTTCAGGTCGCCAGTGCCCTCACCTAAAATGGCCGCTGCAGCTTTGCATGCCTGGTGTTTTTACATGAGTAGAATATGTTTCTTTTTGTAAATGCATCTCTGGGTTATTTGTGGGGCATAGGAATTAGTTCATTCCCCCCCCCAAAAAAATATAGTCCGGCCTACCACATGGTCCGAGGGAAAGTGGACCGGCTCACGGCTGAAAAAGGTTGCTGACCCCGCTCTAAAGGGCAGGGGAGAATGAAAACAGGAGCTTCCAGAATACTCTCGGGGTCAGGGAATTTTAAAAAGCAAAACAAAAACAACACAACAACAACAACACAACAAACAAACCCACAGCAACGTGTGGCCGGGTCATCTAGTATAGAATAAGAGAACAAGAAGAGCATAACGTTTAGAGAAGACTGGGAAAAGTTTATTGAATATATGAGGGAAATTGTGTACCTTGAAAGCGTTGGCAGCGATAAGATGAATCCAACAGGGCAAGTAAGTTTGGGTGGATGTAATAATGGAATACTGAATGGTTTGGTTTATGTAAAATATGCAGGGATTTGTGCCATGCAAAGTCTACCGTGTAAAGAGAAGAAGGGAAAGCATTGATATTTTAAGGATGTTTAAATGAGCATTCTAAATTGCAACACAGACAATTTAATAAAAGTTTTATATATATAAAAAACAACATTGCCGTTTGCCAAGCGAGCAAGAACGTCTTTGGTGCAATATATGATAAAACGAGCACACATTCAAATATGAATTCTTGTAGGCAATCTATTGTAATTATTGGAGGGTTTTCCCCCCCTGCTTTTGCTGCTGTTGTTCCAGTCCAGCCATTGATTGGGAGGAGGGACGCTTATGAAATTGAAAGTATTAATTTGCCTCAGCCCCCCGTTTCGTTTTGGAGACATATTTTCTGTACTTCTGCTCTCCTCCGGCGCTTTTGTTCCCGTGCCTTTCCAAAATACGCACCCGAATGAAATCTGTGCAAAAATTAGACCTGCAGGGTTAGTACTACTCAGAGTAGGACTAGGACAGGCGAGACTCATCCTGCCCCTTTGTTCATTTCAACGAGTGTAGTTTGAGGGAAACTGAGGTGGAGGCAATCCTAAGTGTGGTGTAGTGGTTAAGAGCGCAGACTCGTAATCTGGGGAACCGGGTTCGCGTCTCCACCCCTCCACATGCAGCTGCTGGGTGACCTTGGGCTAGTCACACTTCTCTGAAGTCTCTCAGCCCCACTCACCTCACAGGTGTTTGTTGTGGGGGAGGAAGGGAAAGGAGAATGTTAGCCGCTTTGAGACTCCTTCGGGTAGTGAAAAGCGGGATATCAATCCAAACTCTTCTTCTTCTTCTTCTTCTAAGTGAATAAATGGATATGGGGTGGGAGAGTGAAGGAGGGTGGGGGGAGGTTATTAAAAGTGGAAGATGCCAGGAGGAAGAGAAAGGAAGAGGGAGGGAGGGTATTATAGATGGAAGGGGAGGGGGAGGGGAAGAAGAAGGAAGGAAGGAGGAGAAGGGAGGGAGGAGGGAGGGAGGGAGGAGGGGAAGGAGAGAGGGGAAGGGAAGGGAGGGAGAGAGGAAATTATAGGTGGAAGTGGGGAGGAAGGGGAGGAGGGAGGGAGAAGGAAGGAAGGAAGGGAAGGAGGAAGGGAGGGAGGAAATTTTAGATTGAAAGAACTGGAGGGAGGGAGGAAAAGGTGAAGGATGGATGAAAGGGAAGGACAGAACGGGTGAAGGACAGAAGAAAAAATAAAAAGAAGAGAAGGAAATGGATAAGAAAGAAAGAAAGAAAGAAAGAAAAAAGAAAAAGAAAGAAAGAGAAAGCAGAAACAACAAAAGAAAGGAAGGAAGAAAAGAAAGAAAGAAAGAAAGAGAAAAAGAAGAGGACTTTCTTTCTCCTCAATGTAGCCTAGTGGTCATTTTCTCTTTCCTAAACCCCAAGCATAGAAACCAGGTCTATTTCCCCCGTTTCCTGAGAACTTGCCCCCCCCCTTTCCTGGAAGGTTCTCAGGCCAGCCAAGGAGCAGAAGGCAGTGACACACACACACACACACACACACACACACACACGGCCATAATGTGCCAATCCTTGTCCCAAAGCGAGCCTGCCAGCGTCTTGGCACAGAAGACGCCTCGCCAAATCTCGCCCAAGCCGGCTGCGGTGCTTCTCTCACGCCTGCTCCCTAGGGATAAGGAGAAGAAGTCAATATAGTTTTCGAGAAGTGACCCCCCCCATACACACACTCTTCCCTCCCCCCCCCACTTTTCAGAGAGAGGAGAGGAAGAAAGGTTAATGTGAGCTGCTATCGATTTCTCTCTTCTCTCTCTCTCTCTCTCTCCCCCCCAACTCCATCCAACCCCTGGAGCCAGCCTGGAGGACAGATTGCAGTCCAAACTGACCAACTGACCACAGAGGGGACATCAGAGACCGATGCTCAGATGCTGAGCCACGAGGCCCGTTGCTTGGCAACCTGGCTTTGTGGGGGAGTGGGGGGGCTGGTTGAGAGAGAGAGAGAGAGAGAGAGAGAGAGAGAGAGAGAGAGAGAGAGAGAGAGGAGAGAGATGGATTTTTTTCCGAATGCGGCAGCCGTGCCGGATCAATTCGCCAACACAGGCTACAGTGACCAAACAGAGTCGTTTTTGCTCGGAGCACCTATCGATCTCACCCAGCTATGGGCATTGAATGGGGTTTAATAAGCCCCGAGTAAGCAGGAACAAGCGTCTAAGTGATAGCCTAGAAGTCAAACATCAACTCCTTTTGTCTCTCCTCTCTTCCCTTTCCCCCTTTTCCCCTTCTTTCGTTCTCCTTTCCTCCTTTTTTTAAAAAAAATTGCTGAAGGATCTGCAACGAAAGAGGAAGCGATAAAACGCATGGACAAGGAGGGGACGCGTGGGAATATAAGGAAGCAGTCACAAATCACATTGCCATCATACATGGGTTTTATATTTAAAAAGAAAACAACCCCCAAAAAGCCGGGGGGGGGGCCGATTAAAAAGCAGCCCGGTAATCCCCAGCGGGTGTGCCGCTTGTGGGATCTATTGGCTCATTAAATGACGGAGCCCAGAGGACTCCGATGATGGAGAGGAGTTTGCCTGCTGCATCTCTGAATGAGTCGCTGATCTGGCTGTGCAATGCTGGGATGTAACATAAGCAGTCAAGTGCAACACTTCCTGTTTGCCCAGAGTGGACACACAGGGGGGGGGTGTTGCTCCAGCCAGGAGGACTTCCTGTCACACGTGCTGGTCTGGAGACTCCTCCCTCTGCGTGTGACCAGGTAGATGGGCCTGACCCTGGCAGACCTTATAAAGGGGCTAGTCACGGAGCCGTCTTCCTCCCATTCCTCCTTTTTTGCCTTATTCCATGCTTTTCTGGTTTGTGCTGGCTCTCAGCCAGCAGGACATGGACTCATATCCCCATATCGGATGAACCCACAATCTCTTCTGAGACCCTGTAAAAGGACCAGTCATGCAGCCATCTTCTCTTACTCTTTTGCTACTTTCTTCTGATGTCAGATAGTTGCTTATTTCCTTGACATCTGATGGGAGGGCGTTCCCTCTTGCCTGGTTCCTTGTAACCTCACTTCTTGCAGGGAGGGAACCGCCAGAAGGCCCTCAGAGCTGGACCTCAGTGTCCGGGCAGAATGATGGGGGTGGAGATGCTCCTTCAGGGATACTGGGCTGAGGCTGTTTAGGACTTTCAAGGTCACCACCAACACTTTAAATCGTGCTTGGAAATGTCCTGGGAGCCAATGGAGGTCTTTCAGGACCGGTGTCATATGGTCTCGGTGGCCGCTCCCAGTCCCCAGTCTGGCTGCCGCGTTCTGGATTAATTGCAGTTTCCGGTTCACCTTCAAAGGCAGCCCCACAGAGAGCGCATGGCAGTAGTCCAAGCGGGAGATAACCAGAGCATGCACCACTCTGGCCAGACAGTCTGCGGGCAGGGAGGGTCTCATCCTGTGTACCAGGTGGAGCTGGTAGACAGCCGCCCTGGACACAGAATTGACCTGCGCCTCCATGGACAGCGGTGAGTCCAAAATGACCCCCAGGCTGCACACCTAGTCCTTCAGGGGCACAGTCACCCCATTCGGACCAGAGATGACACCCACCCACCCACCGTGTGAAGCTCTCTCTCCTCTCTCTTTTAGCTCCTGCCCCCTTTTAAGGAAGGGCAGCTGCTGCCTTCCCACCCCACCCCCAAAAAACCTCCACCCATCACCCCCACCCTGGGTCATCGGTTGCATGAGTTTGGGATTTCGACGCAGGGAACAGCCAAATCAATGAATCAATCATAATCGAGATTCCAAGGTGTAGTCATAATTAATTTTCAAGACCTGATTGATCATGTCATGTTTCCTACCTCCCCCCCCCTTTCCCTCCCCCTCTGTGTATTTGCAGGAGCTGAGATGATGAAGTGGTGTTTCGAAGGAAGCCGTTTCCTCTTGCGAAGGAGAAGAGGTGGGGAAGGGTCAGAATCTCCAATCTGGTGAAAAAGTTAAAATAAGAAAAGCATATCAACACATCTTCAGCTTTGCAACATGCGCAGAGAACGACTGAGATGTAATATTCCCACTTTATTCTGCCTTGGTGAACACCACACCTGGAATACAGGAAGGTTTCTACCAACCTTACTGTATGCTTTAATCAAACACACACACCACACACACACACACACACACACCCACACACACACATATATATATATCTCCTTCCAGTAGCACCTTAGAGATCAACTAAGTTTGTTCTTGGTATGAGCTTTCGTGTGCATGCACTGAAGAAGTATCAGAAGATACTGGTCCCATCACCTCCAGGCAAACAGAAGGGGAAGAAATGGAGGCAGTGAGTGATTTTACTTTCTTGGGTTCCACGATCACTGCAGATGGTGACAGCAGCCACGAAATTAGAAGACGCCTGCTTCTTGAGAGAAAAGCAATGACAAACCTAGACAGCATCTTAAAAAGCAGAGACATCACCTTGCCGACAAAGGTCCGTATAGTTCAAGCTATGGTTTTCCCAGTAGTGATGGATGGAAGTGAGAGCTGGACCATAAAGAAGACTGACCGCCGAAGAATTGATGCTTTTGAATTCTGGTGCTGGAGGAGACTCTGGAGAGTCCCATGGACTGCAAGAAGATCAAACCTATCCATCTTTAAAGAAATCAGCCCTCAGTGCTCACTGGAAGGGCAGATCCTGAAGCTGAGGCTCCAAGACTTTGGCCACCTCATGAGAAGAGAAGACTCCCTGATGTTGGGAAAGATGGAGGGCACAAGGAGAAGGGGATGGCAGAGGACGAGATGGTTGGACAGGGTTCTCGAAGCGACCAACATGAGTCTGGCCAAACTGCGGGAGGCAGTGGAAGACAGGAGGGCCTGGCGTGTATGGGGTCACGAAGAGGTGGACACGACTGAACGACTGAACAACATTTTATTATTATTATTATTTTTTATTATTTAGGAAGGGCCATGGTATACCCTGACATCTCTGAGTCCACGATGGAAAGCCAGAGTCCGATCTGGGATGTTGAGCTGGTCTCCCATTCCAGACAGGCCCCCCATTGTGCAGGCCCCCCATTGTTGCTGGCTTTTGATTGGGCCTTAGGGGGCATCTTTGAATCTGCAACGCGAGTCCTGTTCTGAATCCGCAAAAAGCGTAGCTTGAAGAGGTGCTCAATACGCTTATTGATCAACCATTTCGCCTCGATCGGGGGTCCCCCCCCCCAGCGTGAGCTGCTGCTGCAGTCTTGCGTCGCAGGGCCAAGGGGAAGGACAGGAAGCATGGTGGGTGGGTGGGTGGGTGTTGGTTGGTGTGTTTAAAGAACAGAAGAACACCAGAAAAGCACAGCTGGATCCGACCATAGGGGGCCTATCGAGTCCGGGAGCCTGTTCTTGCCATGTACAGCTCAATGCATTTTCTTTTTATACAGGTGAAACTCGAAAAATTAGAATATCGTGGAAAAGTCCATTGATGTAAGCAGTTGTTTTCATTAGCTACTGGAGTTTAATATAAGAGATAGACTCATGACATGCAAAGCGAGATATTCAAGCCTTTGCTTGTTATAATCGTGATGATTATGGCGTACAGCTGATGAAAACCCAAAGCTGAGATTGTTAATTTGGGGTTCTCATCAGCTGTACGACACAATCATCACAATTATAACAAAGGCTTGACATATCTCGCTTTGCATGAGACTACTTCGGGTAGTGAAAAGCGGGATATCAAATCCAAACTCTTCTTCTTCTTCATGAGTCTATCTCATATATTGTTTTCAAGTTGAATTACTGAAAGAAACGAACCTTTGCACAATATTCTAATTTTTCGAGTTTCAGCTGTAGTGTCCAAATCAAGGGAAGTCCTGGTATTGCCCTATTTTGCCTTGGCCAAACCACACCTGGAAAACTGGGTCCGATTCTGGACACCGTGATTTAAGGAGGATATCGACAAGCTGGCGCATGTGCAGAAGAGGACAACCAATATGATCAAGGGCCTTATGAGGAACGGTTGAAGGAGCTGGGTATGTTGGTTGCAGATGGAGAAGAAGAAGAAGAAGAAGAGTTTGGATTTGATATCCCGCTTTTCACTACCCGAAGGAGTCTCAAAGCGGCTCACATTCTCCTTTCCCTTCCTCCCCCACAACAAACACTCTGTGAGGTGAGTGGGGCTGAGAGACTTCAGAGAAGTGTGACTAGCCCAAGGTCACCCAGCAGCTGCATGTGGAGGAGCGGAGACGCGAAGCCGGTTCACCGGATTATGAGTCCCCGGCTCTTAACCACTACACTGGCTCTCAGAAGAAAGGAGGCAGGAAGGAAGGAAGGAAGGAAGGAAGGAAGGAAGGAAGGAAGGAAGGAAGGAAGGAAGGAATAAGTGAGGGAAGGAGGTAAGTGATGGCAAAAGTAAGTAAATAAGTGATGATGGAAGGAGGGAAGTGAAGGCAGAAAAAAAGAAAGAAAGAAAGAAAGAAAGAAAGAAAGAAAGAAAGAGAAGAAGAGTTTGGATTTGATATCCCACTTTATCCCTACCCGAAGGAGTCTCAAAGCGGCTCACATTCTCCTTTCCCTTCCTCTGTGGGGTGAGTGGGGCTGAGAGACTTCAGAGAAGTGTGACTAGCCCAAGGTCACCCAGCAGCTGCATGGGGAGGAGCGGGGACGCGAAGCCGGTTCACCGGATTATGAGTCCCCGGCTCTTAACCACTACACTGGCTCTCAGAAGAAAGGAGGCAGGAAGGAAGGAAGGAAGGAAGAAGGAAGGAAGGAAGGAAGGAGAAGGAAGGAAGGAAGGAAATAAGTGAGGGAAGGAGGTAAGTGATGGCAAAAGTAAGTAATAAGTGATGATGGAAGGAGGGAAGTGAAGGCAGAAGAAAGAAAGAAAGAAAGAAGAAAGAAGGAGAAGAGTTTGGATTTGATATCCCACTTTATCCCTACCCGAAGGAGTCTCCGAGCGGCTCGCATTCTCCTTTCCCTCCCTCCGTGGGGTGAGTGGGGCCGAGAGACTTCAGAGAAGGGCGACTAGCCCAAGGGTGACTGCATGTGGAGGAGAGGAGACGCGAACCCGGTTCCCCAGATTACGAGTCCACCGCTCTTAACCACTACACCACACTGGCTCTCTGGAGAAGCCGGGGGGCGGGCGGCCCACACACGTCCCTCAGACCTGACGTTCTAGAAGAATAGGATAACGATGGCACCGAAACAAAGGTTGCGGTGTGTGGTGTTTGTGTGTGTGTGTGTGTGTTGGAGCCACGTGGCTTTCTGCAGATTCATTCACCGAGAATGAATAAAGGAGACTGCTTTGAAGTGTGCCAATAACTGCAATTGGCCGTCCCGTTCGAACAGCTTGTGGGGCGGGGGGGGGGAACAAGGGGCTGATAGTGGAAAGGGGGAAGGAGCCCCCCCGATAGCCACCTAAGTTATATTTAGGATGACAAGAATAAAGGCAGACTCCAGGCTCTAAGTAGCCAGTAAGTGTGAAATTGATCCAGCAATTATTGTAAATATAGAGTGGGATTTTTTTTTTTGAGGTTTTACAGGGAATTTAAGTGCTGTCAAAGACCAGGCGTTTTTAAGGAGATGGGTGTGAGGGGGGGGGGTGAGGTTGGGAAAGGAGGGGGGAATCCAAACCCCATATCTGCACAGGGTCCCTTTCAACGAGATGTGCTCCCACCACCACCACCCCCCACAAAATTGGCGAATGGCTCCAGATATACAGATAAATTGCAGGGGAACCGAGAGAACAAGGCAAAACCGTTTTCCCCTGATGTGAGCGGGGTTGGTGGGCAGGGGGGGTGAAGAGAGAGAGAGAGAAAGAGGACCGTCCACAAGAGAGTCACGCCCCATGGCTGCCTCTCCGAGTCGGGGATGGAAAATTCCCTTTCATAATTAATAAATGAAGAATATTGCTATTCATTAACGCGACTGCAAAGGAAGTATCGATCTCTGTCCCTGCTGTTTGTGTGTGGTTGTGTGTGTGCATGAACAGAAAGGGGCACGGACACGACATTTTTAATGTGCCTCATCTGCCCCCCTCCACCACTCCCACCCCCCCCCAAAAATGGCCTCTCCAAGGAAAACTCTGAAAGGCCAAAAGGATGCAGCAAAATCGGTAAAAGAATTCGCAGAGGGGGGGCTTGGAATATGGAGGGAAGGGAACGGTGCGATTGACAGCAGGGAGGGGCGTAACGGGAGAATCGCAGCCCCATCCTATTTGAATATTTGATTAATAATAGATTACAGCAAGCGTCGAGAAAATCTCCTTCTGCCAGTCATTTTTTAATTTTTATTTAAGCAGGCGAAGTCGGGAAACGAGAAAGCACAGCATCGCAGGGCGGTTTGCAATATTAAAACATAAAAACACATATCATAATACTAAAAACAATAACATTAACCTTGCTCTCACACGCAGTTTAAAAGGCCACAGGGGCGTCTTGAGGGGGGGGGGGGTGGGGCGTGGCGGCCCGCCCGGGTTCCAGCGGAGGGGGGTGCCACTTGGGCCAGCCCTGCCCTGCCCCGCCGGCAGGCCCAAGCTATGGGGCTGCCGTGCGCGATCGGTGGCTCGTGGGGCTGTCACGCTCCTGCTGCTTTTCGCTCGGTGGCAGCAGGGGTGGGGCAGCCCAGAGCCGCCGCATCGCAGGAGCAGCTGTGCCCGCATGGACTGACTGCGCATGTCGGATTTCCGGGCATGCGCAGCCAGTCGACGTCGTCGTGACGTCAGGACGCCCCGCCCCCAGGGGGTGCCTCCGCGCTGCCGCCCCGGGTGGCACAGAGCCTTCCTTCGCCTCTGAAAGGCCATAGATTGTTTAATTAAGCAACGGCCTGGGAGAAGAGGAATGTTTTTGCCTGGCGCCGAAAGATATGTAACGAAGGCAAACTTCCCTGGGGAGAGAGCATCCCACAGACGGGGAGCCACTGCAGAGAAGGCCCCGTTCTCGTCTTGCCACCATCCGCAGCGCCGGATTTACGTATGAGCTAAACAAGCTATAGCTTAGGGCTCCAATCTCTTGGGGGTCCCCCCAAAAAATTAAGGGGAAAAAAAACTGGATGTACATTTCCAAAATATAAGATAAAAAAACAAATAAATTAAACCTACACACAGCAACAGTGTTTTGTGTCGTGAAGGTTCCTAGGTGTAAGTCATGGGCCCTGCCTGCTAGCTTGCTCCCCAAATATCACTGGTTTGCTCCTTCCTATACAGTGGTACCTCTGGTTACGTACTTAATTCGTTCCGGAGGTCTGTTCTTAACCTGAAACTGTTCTTAACCTGAAGCACCACTTTAGCTAATGGGGCCTCCCGCTGCTGCTGCACCGCCAGAGCACAATTTCTGTTCTTTATCCTGAAGCAAAGTTCTTAACCTAAAGGGTTATTTCTGGGTTAGCGGAGTCTGTAACCTGAAGCGTCTGTAACCCGAGGTGCCACTGTACCTTGGTTCTTAAACTTAATCCGTTCCGGATTTTTTTAGCCATCTCGCCACTTTGCTTTTCCCTGTAAGACCGATTGCAGTCGTTAACAGTCGTCAACAAATAGAAAATTCTTTCCAGTAGCACCTTAGAGACCAACTGAGTTTGTTCTGGTATGAGATTTCGTGTGTATCTGAAGAAGTGTGCATGCACACGAAAGCTCATACCAAGAACAAACTCAGTTGGTCTCTAAGGTGCTACTGGAAAGAATTTTCTATTTGTTTCGACTATGGCACCAACACGGCTACCCAGTCGTCAACAGGTTTTCCACACCTATCAGACAATCACCCTTCTGAGTAATACCCCTCCCCACTCTCTCACTATATATAAGGGTCTGGTGACTTCTGTTTCAGTGCATCTGAAGAAGTGTGCATGCACACGAAACTCATACCAAGAACAACTTAATCTCTCTAAGGTGCTACTGGGACCCAGGTGGCGCTGTGGGTTAAACCACAGAGTCTAGGGCTTGCCGATCAGAAGTCGGCGGTTCGAATCCTTGCCACGGGGTGAGCTCCCGTTCCTCGGTCCCTGCTCCTGCCCACCTAGCAGTTCGAAAGCACGTCAAAGCGCAAGTAGATAAATAGGTACCGCTCCAGCGGGAAGGTAAACGGCGTTTCCGTGTGCTGCTCTGGTTCTCCAGAAGTGGCTTAGTCCTGCTGGCCACATGACCCGGAAGCTGGACGCCTGCTCCCTCGGCCTATAGAGCGAGATGAGCGCCGCAACCCCAGAGTCGGACACGACTGGACCTGACGGTCAGGGGTCCCTTTACCTTTACCTTTAAGGTGCTACTGGAAGGAATTTTTATTTATTTTTTATTTCGATAAGATTTGCCCACCCCCCGCTCTCCCCACCACCTGTAACCGACCCTCTTCTCTCTTCACTTCCTCCAGTGTGAACTCTCTCTTTCTCTCTCTGTTCCACCACCCACCCACCCACCCACCCCCCCACTTCCCCGGACAGCCTTTCTCCAGCAGATCCGTGTAGATCAATGCAAAATTAATTAGAGTAATCAACTCGGCTGCGCCGCGGAGATCATACGTGCAGGCTTTTCGGTGACTAATTGGTGATAACTGACAGCTCGCATCCCAAGTGTCTTAGAGGTATTAACACTCTTTCCCCCCCCCCACCCCGCTTTCCCAGATTAATTACCTTTTCCCACCATCAGCCCCTTAGCTGTGGGGCAGTAAAGGGGAGGAGACTACGGCTGCCACTCAGAGGGGCTTTGCTGAGCATGATTGAGGGAGGAGTGGGTTTTTTTTGGGGGGGGGAGGCAGGGGTATTCTGCTGTTGCATTTGCGCCCGGCGTTTGTGGAAATCAAGATTAATCTTTTAAAGGGGGGGGGGGGAGATGGCTTTCGTACACATTCAAATCCGAAAAAATCACCGCTTCTGTCGGAAGTGTTATTGGCTTGCAGCGAACACTGGTCCTACTCAGAGCAGCCCCGTCTAAATTAATGAGCCTAAGTTAGCGAGGTTCATTGATTTCCATGGGTCTACTCTGAGTATTACTAACGTTGGATACAACCCCATAAAACACTGCGCGTGCATCTCTCCAGAATATTTCTTTCTTTCTTTCTTTCTTTCTTTCTTTTTATAAAAAAATCAATTTTAATTAAGAATACAGACCGCTCTTGTGTCTTGTTTCAGATACATAATAACACACGCACCGTTCTTACTGGGTTGCGTCCTGCTCAGAGTAGACCCATTGAGATTGCATATATGAAACCCGCTTCGAAAGACACCTATGGAAACCGATTCAAACCCAGTTCAGAGCAAATCTGTACCCAGCTGAATTCTCTACTCAGAGTAGACCCATTGAAAATAATGGGGCAACGCCAGTCATGGCCTTTAATTTGTGCGGGTCTGCTGATGTTGGCTGCAACCCAATATGTACCCTCCCCACTCAGAGCCCTCAGAGCATTTCCATCTTTGGGGTGTTGCTCAGATTGATCCTGAGAAAAATAACACAACCACAACAACAATAATTTATTATTTATACAAGCATAGAGTTGGGAAGGAATCACGCTTAACTCTGACCCCTGCTCAAGGCAAGAATCCTGTCAAGGTGGCAGCCCATCCTCTGTATTATTATTATTATTATTATTATTATTATTATTATTATTATTATTAATATCCCACCCATCTGGCTGGGTTTTCCCAGCCACTGTGGGCAGCTCCCAACATAATATTAAAAACACGACAAAACACCAAACATTAAAAACGTCCCCATACAGGGCTGCCATCAGATGTCTTCTAAAAGTCAGATAGTTGTTCATTTCCTTGACATCTGACGGGAGGGCGTTCCACAGGGCGGGCGCCACCACCGAGAAGGCCCTCTGCCTGCTTCCCTGTAACCTCGCTTCTCTCAGGGAGGGAACCGCCAGAAGGCCCCCAGAGCCTGCCACAATTCAAGCCTGGTCACCCTACTCATGGCTTCAGTTGACTCCAACTCCCTGCTGAGACAACATTATTAAAATAGCTGAGATAAGAGCTGTCCATGGTCCTGAATATGCCCCTTGCTCCAGTTCCCTGCAGAGACAACATCTCCAGTCGTTTCCTCAGCAGAAATTCCTGGAGATGTTCGAAGTCCTGTATATGTTATCTGCTCCAGCTCCCCACAGAGACAATCTCTTTGGTGGTTGCCTTATCGGGGATCCTCGGAGCTTTGCAAGGTCCTTTGTGGCCTCTGAGACATCTGACTGGACGCCTGCCCCTCCTGCAAGTACCCACCACAGAACTGTGCATGCCCAGGGCACAGACTCCTCCAGAATATGCGGTCTGTCCCAAAGGGCTGGCCATCGCTGTGTTTCCCCTGCTCTGAAAGTGATTGCTTAAGGGTGAGAAAGTAGAGCATGCCTCCCTTAGGGGAGGAGGAGGAGGAGGGGAAGAAGAAGAAGAGGAAGAGGAAGAAGAGGAGGAGGAGGAGGAGGAGGAGGAGGAGGAGGAGGAGAGGAGGGAGGATTTTGGATTTTGCCCCGCTTTATCACACCCGGAAGGAGTCTCCAAGCGGCTCACTTCTCCTTTCCCTCCCTCCCACACAAACACTCTGTGAGGTGAGTGGGGCTGAGAGACTTCAGAGAAGTGTGACTAGCCCAAGGTCACCCAGCTGCATGTGGAAGAGCGGAGACGCGAACCCGGTTCCCGATTACAAGTCTACCGCTCTTAACCACTACACCTACTGGCCCTCCCCACCAAAATAAGCATGTTACCACTTGCTATCTCTCTCGCTATGCCGACCTCAAGGTTGTTGTGTGCATAAAATGTTTCCTTTCTAAATGGGGGGGGGGGTGTTTCTCCATTATTGTCCTGAGCTTTTCTATGGAAGCACAAGATCCAAACAATTATGAATAAGGAGGTTGGGACTGGCTTAAGCGCAGAGGCAGTTGAAGTGTTTGGATGAATCCCCATCCCTCCTACACATTTTTTAAGCACTTTCCTCTATTGTTTGTTATTGGAGGTTGTTGTTGTTTAGTCGTTTGTCTGTCCGACTCTTGGTGACCCATGGACCAGCACGCCAGGCCCTCCTGTCCTTCACTGCCTCCCGCAGTTTGGTCAGACTCAGGTTGGCACTTCGAGAACACTGTCCCACCATCTCATCCTGTCGTCCCCTTCTCCTTGTGCCCTCCATCTTTCCCAGCATCAGGGTCTTTTCCAGGGAGTCTTCTCTTCTCATGAGGTGGCCAAAGTACTGGAGCCTCAGCTTCAGGATCTGTCCTTCCAGTGAGCACTCAGGGCTGATTTCCTTCAGAATGGATAGGTTTGGTTTTCTTGCCTCGGCCCAGTATCCCTGAAGGAGCGTCTCCACCCAGGACACCGGGGTCCAGCTCCGAGGGTCTTCTGTGGGTTCCCTCCCTGCGAGGTTACAGGGAACTGTGCAGAGGGCCTTCTCGGTGGTGGCGCCCTCCCATCAGATGTCAAGGAAATAAACAACTATCTGACTTTCAGAAGAAGACATCTGAAGGCAGCCCTGTTTAGGGAAGATTTTTTTTAATATTTGATGAATTGTTGTATTTTAATATTTTGCTGGGAGCCGCCCAGAGTGGCTGGGGAAACCCAGATGGATGGACAGGGTATAATAACATGATGATGTGATTATGATGACATCAGGCGATTGACAGGTGGGTAAAACATGGCGCATGGGGTGTGGGGGAGATCAGGACCCAGCCGGCTGACGAGATCCCAAGGCTGCAGTCAAAGCTACCGTTCCCTGGCAACATCGGCCATTAACCCTTTCTGATACCACATTCAGTCCGATTCCCTGCGAGAGTTTCCCAGCTCCCTGGGGCCCAAGACCCATTCTGGCCTTGGAAACCTATATCGACCAGCATCTCACAGCTTGGGCAGGATCAGAGGCGATCTAAACCCAGCCCTGATCCCACACCAACCTCTTGGTCTCTCTCTCTCTCCTCTCTCTCTCTCTCTCTCTCCTCTCATCTCTCTCTCTCTCTCTCGTCCTTAATAATTACAGCTGCGAGTCAATAGCAATTAGGGCTAACAGCCACTCAACGGAATTGACGCAAATTATTTTAATTTTATGTTTTCATTGACCAGCCTTTTCCAGGTTGGTGCCCTGTTTCCCCTCTCTTTTCCCCGTCACCATTTGGAGGGGGTGGGGAGGAGGATGGAGTGGGGGGGGGGGGGTTGGCAGAGAAAACCAAGGCATAATTAATTCCCCGTCCGCAACCCCCACCCGCACCCCCAAACGGACTAACTGGACACCTCCTTAAGGGTAATTAATTCTCAGTGGGGGCGGAGGGGCCGCCACACCTTTCTTCGCTGCTTGCCAGAAAACAAACCCCACGGCCTCTCGAAAGGTCAAACACCCCACTCCACTAGCTCGTCAAGACACAAGAGAGTTGTGGGTTGGAGGCAGTGCTGCCTAAGGGTGAGTGTGCTTTGGACTGCGGAGTTTATGCTCAACCACAAAGCTCAACAGCTGATTTGGGGCCAATCTCTCTCTCTCTCTCTCTCTCTCTCTTTCTCTCCTCCTGTCTCAGCCAAACCTATATCTCAGGGCTGATGTGTTGATAAAATGGAAGGGGAGAGCCATGTATGTTTCCTGAATTGAAAGGCAGGATAGAAATAGATAGATAGATAGATAGATAGATAGAGGTGAAACTCGAAAATTAGAATATCGTGGAAAGGTTCATTTCTTCCAGTAATTCAACTTAAAACGTAAAACTAATATATGAGATAGACTCACGGCATGCAAAGCAAGATATGTCAAGCCTTTATTTCTTATAATTGTGATGATTGTGGCGTACACCTCATGAGAACCCCAAATTAACAATCTGAACTTTGGGGTTTTCATCAGCTGTATGCCATAATCATCACAATTATAACAAGCAAAGGCTTGGCACATCTTGCTTTGCATGTCATGAGTCTATCTCATACTCCAGTAGCTAATGAAAACAATTGCTTACATAAATGGACTTTTCCACGATATTCTAATTTTTCACGTTTCACCTGTAGATAGAGGGCCGGATTAGGTTTGATGAGGCCCTCAGCTCCTGAAGGCAATGGGGCCCTTTCTATGTCCAGCTGTCCTTTGTCGACAACAAATTGTCGCTGTCTTTTGTGCTGAACATATGCTATATGGTAATTTATGGACCTAATTGGTATCTAAAGCCATTTGCACGTAACAAAAGGCTAGCAGGCGGGGCCCATGACTTACATCAGGGGTCAGCCAAATTTTTCAGCAGGGGGCCAGTCCACTGTCCCTCAGACCTTGTGGGGGGCTGGACTATATTTTGAAAAAAAAATATATGAACAAATTCCAATGCCCAAACAAGTAACCCAGAGATGCGTTTTAACTAAAAGGACACATTCTACTCATGTAAAAACACACTGATTCCCGGAACGTCTGTGGGCTGCATTTAGAAGGTGATTGGGCTGCATCCGGACCCCTGACTCACATCATAGGAGCCCACACAACACAAAACACTGTTGCTGTATGTAGGTTTTATTTTATTTGTTTTTTTATCTTGTATTTTGGAAATGTAAACCCAGGGTTTTTTTTCTTGGAGCCTCAGCTTCAGGATCTGTCCTTCCAGTGAGCACTCAGGCCTGATTTCCTTCAGAATGAGAGGTTTGATCTCTTGCAGTCCATGGGACTCTCAAGAGTCTCCTCCAGCACCATAATTCAAAAGCATCATTCTTCGGCGATCAGCCTTCTTTATGGTCCAGCTCTCACTTCCATACATCATTACTAGGAAATAATTTAGCTCATTGTCCCCCACAAACCTTCCTCCTTAAAACTGGTGCTGTAAAGGCAGGAGTGGCAGAAATGTCATGGGAACCAATAAACAGTTAATCCATCAATCATCACCATCATTATTAGACATTTATTTATATCCTGCCTTTTTGGCTTACAGATAAAACAAGGACAGCTGAAAACATATAATTAAAAACAACTGGAAACTGATGGAATTAAATCTATCTATCTATCTATCTATCTATCTATCTATCTATCTATCATCTATCTATCTATTCTATTCTATTAAAACTTACAGTCACAACATCACAGCACCAAGCCCCTCATTAAAAGGAGCCAGTTCATGCCCTCCAACATTTCTCCGATGAAAACAGGGACATCCTCTTCAATAATCATAATCGTAGAATTGTAGAGATAAGAAAGACATAACTTTTAGAATTACAGGTAGGTTGGTCTGCCATAGTCAAAACAAATATTTCACGGGAGAAATATTGGAGGGATGGAATAGAACATCCCTATTTTCAGGGGAGAAACGTTGGAGGGGATGGAATAGGACGTCCCTATTTTCAGGGGAGAAACATTGGAGGGTATGACAGCCACTCTCTGCACTAGTGATTCTCAACCACTGGTATTTGGAAGCAGAAGGTAGCCGCTACAGCTAGCGCCTTTGAGAGCATCTTCTATATCAATGGTTTTGTCGAAGCCTCCATCCAAGTTAATGGTCGGCACTGCTTCTTGCGGGAGTGAATATCGTAATTTCAGCTGCGTTCTTCCCCAAGGCTGAGTCGGCTTTGTGTGTTCAAGAAAAGGTTTCGGGAGGGGAGCTGGAAAGGTGGGGAAGAATCGGCCCCGTTGCTGTGGAAACAGCCCGTGAAACGGGGGCAGGCGTCTCCCTCCCCTCCTCTTCATCGATTCCAGAAATCTTCTCTCTGCATGTATGATCCATAGAAAGGCTGTGGGCCTATTGATCCGGCTGTTGCATGGCTCGGAGATCACCTTCCTGAGAAACGGGGGTGTGGGGGGTGGGATGAAGGCAGGCAGCTGCTAGGGGTCTGTCCCAGATCTGAGCAACAAGATGGTAGGCTGCATAAGACTGTAGCCTGCCCCCTGTTCAACCCCCCCCCATCCCTTTGTCTGCTGTTCATGCGTTTTCTCAGAAGCATCCACAGCAACCGGTCGAAATTAATGCTAGCAGGTTATTGTGGGATTGTTTGTTATTTGCTTCTCGACGTCCCTGCGCTGTCTCGAGGAGGGTTTGCTCCCTGCTGAAGACAGGAAGCAAACCCCTTTGGCGAATTAACACCAAACCATCGATTAACACCATAATCAGAAAGGAAGGAGGCCGGGCAGCCGTGCGGCAGAGGGAGCAAAACTCCCAGCTACTCCTCGCCCACCCTCCCCAAGACACCTGCAGAAAGGAACATAGGATGATGCCTTAATACTGAGTCAAACAATTGGTCCACCTAAGCTCATTATTAGGGACGCAGGTGGCGCTGTGGGTTAAACCACAGAGCCTAGGGCTTGCCGAACAGAAGGTCGGCGGTTCGAATCCCCGCAATGACGGGGTGAGCTCCTGTTGCTCGGTCCCTGCTCCTGCCCACCTAGCAGTTCGAAAAGTGCAAGTAGATAAATAGGTACGGCTCCGGCGGGAAGGTAAACGGCGTTTCCGTGTGCTGCTCTGGTTCGCCAGAAGCGGCTTAGTCCTGCTGGCCACATGACCTGGAAGCTGTACGCCGTCTCCCTCAGCCAATAAAGCGAGATGAGCGCCCCAACCCCAGAGTCGTCCGCGACTGGACCTAACAGTCAGGGGTCCCTTTACCTTTACCATCTGTCTGGGTTTCCCCAGCCACTCTGGTCGGCTCCCAACAGAATATTAAAAACACAATAAAACACCAAACATTAAAAACTTCCCTAAACAGGGCTGCCTTCAGATGTCTTCTAAAAGTCAGATAGTTGTTTGTTTCCTTGACATCTGACGGGAGGGCGGGCGCCACCACCGAGAAGGCCCTCCGCCTGGTTCCCTGTAGCTTCACTTCTCGCAGGGAGGGAACCGCCAGAAGGCCCTGAGAGCTGGACCTCAGTGTCTGGGCAGAATGATGGTGATGGACACTCCTTCAGGTATACTGCGCCGTTTAGGGCTTTCAAGGTCAGCACCAACCCTTTGAATTGTGCTCGGAAATGTACTGGGGGCCAATGTAGGTCTTTCAGGACCAGTGTTATATGGTCTCGGCGGCCGCTCCCAGTCCCCAGTCTAGCTGCCGCATTCTGGATTAATTGCAGTTTCCGGGTCACCTTCAAAGGGAGCCCCACGGAGAGCGCCTGGCAGTAGTCCAAGCGGGAGATAACCAGAGCATGCACCACTCTGGCCAGACAGTCTGCGGGCAGGGAGGGTCTCATCCTGTGTACCAGATGGAGCTGTGTGACAGCTGCCCAGGACTCAGAATTAACCTGCCTCCATGGATAGCTGGGAGTCCAGAATGACCCCCAGGCTGCGCACCTGGTCCTTCCGGGGCACAGACGCCCCATTCAGGACCAGCGAGCCCCACACACCTACCTACCCCCTGTCCCCTTGAAACAGTCCTTCTATCTTGTTGGGATTTTGGGCTGATCCAGTCACAGGCTCCCCTTGTGTTTTTATAGAGGGCATTGATTGCCCCATTCTAGCTGCCGCATTCTGAATTAGTTGTATTTTCCGGGTCACCTTCAGAGGTAGTTTAAAACTTCCATAGTTTAACTAAGCTGCACAGAGACATATTATCTTTCACCCCTTCCAAATCCCCAACTTTTGGCTTCCTTGACTGTCCATGAGTTCCAGAGTTAGGAGAGACCTGGGGGATGGATTTTCCTTAATCCGGGCACCTGATCTCTTTAGGGAGAAGAACCTCCATCCCGGGGAGGTTCTCTCCTCGCTTCGCAAGCCTGCGACCCTTGTCCTGCCCGGATGTGATTTCAGTTCGTTGGCCCACCCCAGCCTGCATCCCCATCTCTGGAAAACGGTAATCGCATTAGGGTGGGAAAATGCGTTTTTTTTTTACTGCACAGGATATTAATCATTTGAAGCCGGCGGAAAGGGTTAGGGCTGGTTTCACGGCAGATCAGCGTCAGGTGTGGTTTCGAAACTGCAAAACCACACACCACAAGAATTACGCTCGCACCGATCACTCAGTTACTGCCCCTGTTGCAGCAGTCCAGACTGAGAATCATAGAAATCGTAGAATCATAGAGTTGGAAGGGACCCCCAAAGGTCATCTAGTCCAGCCCCATGGAATGCAGGAATCTCAGCTAAAGCATCGAGGGCAGATGGCCATCCAACCTCTGCTTAAAATCCTCTAGGAAGGATGCCCACAGCCTCCCGAGAGAGACCGTTCCACCTAAGGAGCTGTTCTGTCCTAAGGAAAAGTGGGACGTTCTGGGGGTCAAATCAGAAACCGGGGCAGATTCTGCAGATCTGGGGCTGTCCCTGGAAAACGGGGAAACTTGGAAAGTCTGGAGGTGGGCAGTCACTGGTTTGTTTTGCTTTTGTGTTTTGTATTGTATTTTGTGTTTTGTATTTTCTTGGGTTCCATGATCACTGCAGATGGTGACAGCAGCCACGAAATTAAAAGACGCCTGCTTCTTGGGAGGAAAGCAATGACAAACCTAGACAGCATCTTAAAAAGCAAAGACATCACCTTGCCGACAAAGGTCCGTATAGTTAAAGCGATGGTTTTCCCAGTAGTAAAGTACGGAAGTGAGAGCTGGACCATAAAGAAGGCCGATCGCCAGAGAATGGATGCTTTTGAAAGACTTTGGCCACCTCATGAGAAGAGAAGACTCCCTGGAAAAGGCCCTGATGCTGGGAAAGATGGAGGGCTCAAGGAGAAGGGGATGACAGAGGACGGATGGTTGGACAGTGTTCTCGAAGCTACTAACATGAATCTGACCAAACTGCGGGAGGCAGTGGAAGACAGGAGGCCTGGCGTGCTCTGGTCCTTGGGGTCACCAAGAGTCGGGCACGACTAAACGCCAAACAACAACAGGGGACGGGTTCCCATGACATTTCTCTCCTCTCCTGCTTTTATGGCCCCAGTTTTAAGGAAGGTTTGTGGGGGACGATGAGCTAAACTCTTGGGGGGCACCCCCACATTTTTATTCCGCAAACGCCTGGCTTAATAGCTATCATTTCGACTGTGCAACGCGTTTCATTCTCTGTTCGGCATCATGCTTTGTAACGTAGCTTCAACTGCACAACAAAACCACGACATTGTTTCTCACATGATGCTTCCTTGGGGGGGGGGGGCATAACTGTTTCTTTAAATGTGGCCTGCATGTCGTAAGACGGATGTGAGGAATCTATCTCTGAATGCCTTTCTTTTTTGGGGGGGAGTCTGCCTCACGCCAACCCATTTTTCTTGCCTCCCTGATTTTTCTCGCAGGAGATTTGGCGGTTTAAGGAGTTGGCTAAGCAGGAGGAGAGGGTCTTTGTTGCTAAATCCATATTTGTGTGTGTGTGTGGTGTGTGTGTGCGAAGAATTTTTTTTTTTTAAAGAAAAATCAAGCTTCTCCTTCTGAAATTAGATTCAGCGGGGAGCCTAGCTGCTCTATCTCGCGGGGACCGGCTCTGCCTGTCGATGAAATCGATAGCTGATTGCAGCAAGCTGGAAGGAGTCTGAAGGTGGGGGGAGGCCGAGGTTGCTCTGGGTGGACCAGCAGAGGCAGGGAAGGAGGGCAGAAGGAGGGAGATGTCACCTTGAAGCCTCCTGAATGTTGTGGGAGGGGTGTTCGAAGGGGCTGGAGAAACCTCTTCCCTGCGAGAAACACTGGGCCTGCCAGCGCTCCAGTTGGAGGACAGCCTTTCCCAAAGGTGTCCTGGGCTTTGAAGACTCTCGAACTCGGGACAAAAGGGAGAAATGTGCTAAGAGGAAGGAACGCTTGGCAAACCCTCACTGGGATCAACTCCTGCCCGGAAACCTACAGTATTTTTCGCTCCATAGGGCGCACCTCGTTTTTAGAGGATGAAACAAGAAAAAAAATATTTTTCTGGTTTTCCTCCTCTGAAAGCCCTGTTTTTTTTAGGATCAGCTAAAAGTTTTGCAGCTTTTTTGCAAAGGGAAAAGCCCTGGTTTTTTTTTGGATCAGCTAAAAGTTTTGCAGCTTTTTTGCAAAGGAGGAAAAGCAAAGAGGAAAGGCTCTGTTTTTATGGGGCTCAACTCACATTTCTGCAGCTTCTAAAGGAAAGGGAGCCTTTTCTACAGTTTCCAGACAGATAATCTAATCAGCCAGTCCCATGTCGCTGGGAAACAAACAACCTCCCTCTGCAGCACATTCAACAATGGAGGGCGGGCTGAAAGGGAGCCGGGACTCTTATCTCTCTCCCGATCTCTTGCTGATCAGCTGCTGAGCAGGGTCCTTTCAACACCCCTTTTCTCTTTGTAAAATAAAAAGCATGATCCTCTTTTGGCCCCTGGGCAATTCAGCTCCAGGGACCACCATTCGCCCCATAAGACGCACAGATATTTCCCCTTACTTTTTAGGAGGGGAAAATGCGTCTTATGGAGCGAAAAATATGGTATGTCCTCACTGTGGAAGGACATGTGGATCCAGAATTGGCCTCCACAGTCACTTACGGACTCACTGTTAAAACCGTTTACAGGTAGGTAGCCGCGTTGGTCTGCCATAGTCAGAACAAAATAAAAAATAAAAGAAATTCCTTCCAGTAGCACCTTAGAGACCAACTAAGTTTGTTCTTGGTATGAGCTTTCGTGTGCACGCACACTTCTTCTTGTAAAACAACTTTTAAAGAAACGGGGTGTGGATGGATAATCTAGAGATGAAAACTGTGAAGAATGTAGTGATATGTAGTTTTAGAACAGGTACCGTATTTTTCCACGTATAACACTTCCCCATGTATGTTTGGGGGGACTCCAGATTAAGAAAATGGGGGGACATTGCTTGCCCAGAGTTGTTTGAGCTTTTTTTTTAGGGGGAATTGCAGAAAATCACTCGCTGACCCGCGTGACCTGCGCTGCCACTCACACACATTGCAATGGACGCTTATCGCCCACCCAATTGACACAGCAGCCGCCAATCGACAACGCAACATTACAAACACAACACGTAGACTAATACTTAGTAGAGAATATATCCTCTATATTCTATAAGTCTACGTGTTGTGTTTGCATTGTTGTGATTGGTTCATACTGCAACACAGGGGTTTGATTTTGGCCAATCGCAACAGCCCTTGCCATGGTCACAATACCACACCCAATATCCACTGACAATCTCTGGCTTGCAGAGCCAGTGTAGTGGTTAAAAGTGGTAGACTTGTAATCTGGTGAACCGGGTTCGCTTCCCCGCTCCTCTACATGCAGCTGCTGGGTGACCTTGGGCTAGTCACACTCTGAAGTCTCTCAGCCCCACTCACCTCACAGAGTGTTTTGTTGTGGGGGAGGAAGGGAAAGGAGAATGTGAGCCGCTTTGAGACTCCTTCGGGTAGTGATAAAGCCGGATATCAAATCCAAACTCTTCTTCTTCAGCAGCAGCCAATCACACGCCCCCCCTATCTGTTTATAAGACGACCCCAAATTTTAAACCTTTTTTGGGGGGTGGGTATAAAAACCTCATCTAATACACAGAAAAGTACGGTATGTTAAGGACCCATTCAGGGGACAGGGAGGAATTCGTGAGAGTCAGAGAATTTCATATATGGATATGGCAAACGTTTCTTCTTTTTATTACTTTGAAATTTTTTTTGTAAAAACAAAACAACCAATTAAAATATATATTTTTAAATGAAATGAAACGAAAGGCACAAACAGGCCCTGGATCCAATCCAAAGTGCCTGGCCTATCGTGGCCCGAACGGAGGTGCAGGATTCACGTGGGCCATCCCCGCCGCTCTTGAGATCTATAACATGTCAGCGTTAAAAGGATCCTATCCATCTCTTTAAACAATATATTACCGCTGTCCGTTATTCCCATTAATGCATAAAAACATTAGCCATTTCTATGGAGACCCGGGGCCATAAACACTGCCCTCAAAATGCACTCCGTTGTGTGGGTGGATGGGGAGAGATAAACTTGGGCCCGTTTTCAGTAGGGCTCACTTCCCGCCCCCCTTGCCCATATTTCCCCCAAGTTCTGTCCTCTCAACGACGGCCGGTCCTCTCCCCACATCCCCCCGTCCTTCCATCCCGTCCCTCAATCAATTTTATGATACCTGCCCGGGTCCGTTAATGTTTCCGGAACATCATCTTGCTTACTGTCTCTCTCTTCCCCTGTTTAAAAATTCTTAATTAACCAAGGGGCTTGTTTTTTGTTTACACTTGAACTAATTACACTTTTAAAAGAGATAATAAAACATCAGAGATGGCCCATTAGGGCTTCGCCAGCCGCGATGTCGGGGGCAATACAGGAACTGACGGGCTCCGGAGAGGAGATAGGAGGACTCGCTTTGCTTAGCTTAGATGGAGAGGGCTCCTGGTTGGCGGCTTCAAGGGAGGAGATGAGCTGGCGACCATATGTCCTTCTAAGCTCCCCAGACAATCGCTGATAGCCCAGCTGAGTGCGGTGGGTATCGATTCCCAGGTTGCCAAACACTTCTTGATAGCTACCACGCTTGGGTGATCTCCCGGCGCTCAGTCCCTGCTTTCCGCTTCTGATAACCCAAGCTAGGACAGGTTGGCGTCACTTTCAAAGCCCTCTGTGGCGTCTCCTCAGTTCTCCAGATCTGGGTCCACCATCAATTGTGGCTAAGAGACCCATGTAATGGGACCTGAGAACCTAAAAAAAACCACCTCCCCAAAGACCCACCATATCTGACCCTACAGTCTGCAGGAGAAGGTCCTGTTGGTGTGCCGTTGATGGGTTCTGCCTGGTTGGCATGGACGCATGATGTGGACTTCTCAGTGGAGACTTCCCCTTTGCATAATGCTCTTCCTATTGAGGTGCACCTGTCTCCCTCGTTGTTGTTGATCGTTTAGTCGTGTCCGACTCTTGGTGACCCCATGAACCAGAGCACACCAGGCACTCCTGTCTCCCACTGCCTCCCGCAGTTTGGTCGGACTCATGTTGGTCGCTTCGAGAACACTGTCCCCATCTCGTCCTCTGTCGTCCCCTTCTCCTTGTGCCCTCCATCTTTCCCAACATCAGGTCTTTTCCAGGGAGTCTCCTCTTCTCATGAGGTGGCCAAAGTCTTGGAGCCTCAGCTTCAGGATCTGTCCTTCCAGTGAGCACTCAGGCTCATTTCCTTAAGAATGGATAGGTTTGGTCTTCTTGCAGTCCATGGGACTCTCAAGAGTCTCCTCCAGCACCATAATTCAAAAGCGTCTCCCTCATTACTGACACCCAAAGGAAATTTTGGACCACTCCTGGCTTACTCAGGTATGAGGTAGCTCAAAGATACCTTGACATTATTCACTGTGAGGGAATGTGGCTTTTTAAAAAAAACAAAACAAAACATGTTCTTGATTTATTTAGATGTTCTTGAATATTATTTTTAAAAAATTCCTTCCAGTAGCACCTTAGAGACCAACTACGTTTGTTCTTGGTATGAGCTTTCGTGTGCATGCACGCTTCTTCAGATACACACGAAAGCTCATTCCAAGAACAAACTTAGTTGGTCTCTAAGGTGCTACTGGAAGGAATTTTTTTATTTTTTATTTTGTTTTGACTATGGCAGACCAACACGGCTAACTACCTGTAACTTGAATATTATTATTATTATTATTTAAACAAAACGTGATTCTGTTTTAATTCTGTTTCCTCCCTACTTTGCTGGAGACACGGTATAGGCTTAACGAATGAATGAATGAATGAATGCAAAAAAGCAGCTCTCTACTGAAGCATTTGTGACGGAGGCCTGCAGTGAGAGTCTTGACCCGGAGGTCAAGGAAGCAAGGAGATGGCTTCAAGTATTGCCCATGAGCTCAAGACAGGCCAGCGCAGAACTCGTTCAGGACCACGGACAGAGCTCACGAAACCCCAATGCAGGAACAAGGCAAGGAAGCTGGTAGATTTAAGGAATTGCTCACCTCCCCTCTTGGGAAAGGCTGCAATGTTTGGGACTTTTTCATTTGGACAAAATGCAGCTAAGAGACAGTTTACATGTATAAAATTATGCAATACATAGAAATTGGCTAGGGAAACGTTTCTTCAGTTCAAAGTTTTGGCGCTGACCTTCAAGACCTCAACGGCCTCGGCCCAGTGGACCTGAAGGACGTCTCCACCCCCCATCGTCCAGCCCGGAGACTGAGGTCCAGCTCCGAGGGCCTTCTGGCGGCTCCCTCCCTGCGAGAAGTGAGGATACAGGGAACCAGGCAGAGGGCCTTCTCGTGGTGGCACCCTCCCATCAGATGTCAAGGAAACAAACAACTATCTGACTTTTAGAAGACATCTGAAGGCAGCCCTGTTTAGGGAAGTTGTTAATGTTTTATGTTTTATTGTGTTTTCAATATTGTGTTGGGAGCTGCCCAGAGTGGCTGGGGAAACCCAGCCAGGTGGGTGGGGTATAAATAACATTATTATTATTACAGGTGGGTAGCCGTGTTGGTCTGCCATAGTCGGAACAAAATAGAAAATTCTTTCCAGTAGCACCTTAGAGACCAACTGAGTTTGTTCTTGGTATGAGCTTTCGTTTTATAAAGAATTATTGGTTTTTCAATACAAAGAACAATATAACACATACGCCTACACAACACATCAAACACAAACCCCACCATCAAAACACAACAAAACAAAATACACCAACAATTCTTATTCTTGTTTCACAAAAAAAATGCGTATCTGAAGAAGTGTGCATGCACACGAAAGCTCATACCAAGAACAAACTCAGTTGGTCTCTAAGGTGCTACTGGAAGTTGTTGTTATTACTACTACTACTACTACTACTACTACTGAGGATGGACGGCCACCTTGACAATCCCCCCATAGTTCCCCCCACCTTCTCCTCCCACAGCTCACCCCAGCCTCACCTCCACAGCTTTCCCCAAGCAAGTGGCCGGCAACCTCGTAACAGGCTTTTTGTGTATAGGATGATAGACACACACAAGCACGGATGCCTATATAACTAACCTTTACGGACCATTCAGCATGGCGGATGCTGTGATTCCCCGAGAATTCCCTGCGGGCGCTCCCTCCCTCTCTCACACACACACCACCATCTCTCTCCCCAAGTCCCCCAAATGCCTGAGCTAAATCCAGTTGCTTATAAAATGGAAGAAGCCTCTGGGCTTGGGGCGAGGGCTTCGGGATTCAGGTCGTCCTCCAGTTCACGTATTTGGCATGGAGAGAAAGGGGGGAGAAAGAGGGAGAGAGAAAGAGAGAAAGAGAGTAAGAGGGAAAGAGGGAAAGAGAGAAGAGAGAAGAAAAAGAGAGAAAGAGAGAAAGGGAGAGAGAAGGTGAAAGAGGGAAAGAGAGAAAGAGGGAAAGAGAGTAAGAGGGAAAGAGGGAAAGAGAGAAAGAGAGAAAGAGAGAAAGAGGGAAAGAGGGAAAGAGAGAAAGAGAGAAAGAGAGAAAGGGAAAGAGGGAAAGAGAAAGGGAAAAGAGAGAAAGGAGAAAGGGAGAAAGAGGGAAGAGAGAAAGGGAGAAAGAGGGAAAGAGGAAGAGAGAAAGGGAGAGAAAGGAGAAGAGAAAGGGAGAAGGTAGAGAGAGGGAAAGAGAAAGAGAGAAAGGAAGAAAGGAAGAAAGAGGAAAGGAGAAGGGGAAAGGGGGAAAGGAGAAAGATAGAAAGAGAGGGGGCCCTGTATTAGACAGGACAGGACAACCCCAATCTCAACTATTGCAGCACTGCCATGGCCCCCACAGGCATAGCAGGCAGGCAGAAGCAGGGCCGGATTTAGGTTTGATGCGGCCCTCAGCTCCTGAAGGCAATGGGGTCCTTTACACAGTATGTCCATGTGATCTTTATTAATTCCCATAAATTTACTATATTACAGATTACAACGACATTTTGCATATTTTCTTCTACTCCTTGGCGTCGACTTCCACTCTTCTTCTTCTGGTCTTCTTTATATCGACGGAAAAGAAGAATAAGCTATAATGATGGAAAGGACAAGATT